>NC_089801.1:84380868-84533368 GCF_029633855.1 Hoplias malabaricus
CAGAATTTAGGATTTTCCACATCCATTTCATGAAGTGAGTATTGTTTACATGAATCTGAATCTGGGAGTTCTTACCGTCATAACACACAAAAGGGTATGGTTTATCACAGTTGTCATCATTCCATTTTCCAGGATTTGTCCACATTGTGACACAGTACTGTATCCCTCCATAGTTGTTTGGTCGTCCACTGTCCCAGTTCCTGTACTCCTCTCCCTCTCTGTACAAATCTCCATCAGCCAGAGACCACAGCCATCTCCCAGTGTTCCCTCTGTTTAGACCGATCCACACTGAGCTGGTAGTTTTATCTTTGAGAGTCGTGTTCAGGTTCTTCATCTCCTCCATGTTGTTGACGGTGGCCAGATCAGTGTGGGTCTGTCTGCAGTAGCTCTGAGCTTCAGTCCAGGTTTTATTCTCATTCACAAAAACGTACCGATACGAAGTGTATGCAGATACCCCACACACAGCTGTGGAGAACATGAGAAGGACTGATTTGTAGAGATCATTTACAGATATTTATTGGTGGATGTGTTAAACTCAGAACCAGTTCTAACACTGGATCAGTCAGAAACTAGTGGCTAATCTCCAAGTAGATGCCCAGGCAGCAACATGTTGTAGGAGCCGAACTTAACCAACACCTAAACGTCTCTTAATGTGGAAATAATAATCAATACTTTATTTGATACAAATACAGCAGAAATGGCATAAAGTACCATATAGTTTTAGTCTCAACAATTAACCCTTAGACATTCTCACACACACACACACACACACACACACACACACACACACACACACACACACACACTGACCTGATAGCTGGAAGATGATGGAAACCCACTTCAGATCCATTTCTAAAAGTAAATACATGTCTTTATTTACATTTTCCTGAACATCAAAGTGTAAATGTATATTTCACACAGATAAATAATGTGATTGTTATAAAGTTAATAAACGATGCACATAAAGTAATGTTAGTTGAAATATTTTTCCTGTTTTAGGTTGAAGGCATGTTTCTCTGGTTCTGGACTCGTCTTGGTCTCGTTAACCCACAGAATCCAAAGATATGTTTCAGTGGATTTTGTTCCATTAAACGGGAGAATATTTAAATGTAATTTCTATAATTGAACCAGACTATTGCTATAATAACAAACAACTCCAATGGACCTTAGTGATCATACATTATAATTACTCAGGTATTATCTAGAACCTGCTTAGGTTCTCAGTGTAGTTCAGTGATGTTCCTCAGAGTGATTCTCCAGTTCTTTTGGAGTGTGTACCTCACAGTAACTGGGTCACTATGTAGAACTTTCTCTTTATCCAGTGTCCACTATGAAAACTAACCCCAGCAGAAGACTGGAGCAGCTTCTTTAGCTCTGAGTTAATGTTAATGAAACATGAATCCTACCTCGGTGTTGGTTCTGTTCTGTCTTCTCTTCACCGGTTCGTTTCAGCTGCTGTGTGTTTGTGGTTTTTACGGATCTGGTTAAATCACACTCCTCTATGTCCGCCTCACTCTGCTTCTCTGTGCCGACTGATCCTATCTCTCTCTGTCCTCTCAGTACATCTCTTTACAATTCAAATCCTCTTATCTCCATCATCTACCACACCTATCTTATATCACATTGTCCATAAAGTCAACAACAACAACAACAGTCCTCTTCCATAGAACTCAATTTGCATGAGCTGCCTGTCTCTGTCCTCATTCTACTCACTGTGTCCAAATGTTCATAGACACTGATCTGAATTCAGACACTACACAATTTGTACAAATCTCAAACAAAATCCACGCAGCATTTACCTGAGGAACAGTGGAACCGTGTTCTTTGGAGCGAAGGGTGATGTAGGGGTAGCAGTTCTAATCTTACAGGTCATACCCTTCACTCATGGGCTGGCACCTGCCATCAAACCCTCACAGATGAAACCTCAGATATCAATAACTAGTCTAAATCATCATAGATTCAACAGAAATATATAAAGGTTGTTTGTTAATAATATTAAAACAATGTTTATGGTAATATCAGAGCTCTAATAGAGTTCTCTGTCATCATTAAGTCTTTGTATCTCAGCTGTAAAACAGGTTTGTCTTCTCTTATACAATGCAATACTGTGATCTGGAGGCTCAAAGGAGAGTGCACTTGTTTTGCATGTGTTACTGTGAGTCAGAGTCAAAACAAAGAGGCTCTGGTTAAAATTTTAATAAAAAAAATAAACAAATCCCTTGTTCAGTGCATGTCCACATTTATATGAGGATCTAAAGGCCACCAACCCACACACTGTGAAACAACACCACAGTCGGTTTACTTGGGTCAGAAAACATGAGATAAAATGAGTCGTTCTGATTCTGCTCTGCTTGACGTGCAGAGGTTTTAGAATGGCCCCGCCCTCTCATCTGAGTGTGTCCAATCACAGCGCTGGACCCGAGTTTGGACGAAGTCGAATGAGTGGTATTTATTAGTCACCTGTGAATACTTATTATTAGCATTTAGCTAATAATAGCATTTAGTCGTACGTAAATAATTGTAAATGTTAGTTTAACTGTAACTGAGCAAAATACTAAAGACTTAGAGGAAAATAACAATTAAATCATTCATGAAAAATCTGCTTAAACACTATTTATTTATACAGTAAAGTGAGGAGAAACACCCGACTCAGTCCACTGCCCTCAGCCAATCAGCAGCATGTTCTGGGAGGAAGCACCATCGACCAATCAGGTGGCTGTTGTTAGGCAGAATTACCAACTTAGTTTAGAGCAAGGGGATCTTTTCTTCAGTCCAAATCTGTGTTTAATAAACATGACTAACTCAATAGTTAAGGTGCTGGTTTAAAATCAGGCTGAAAAACTCAATCCTTCACTCACACACTCACTGACTTGTGTTTAGCAGGCTGAGGATTATCCATAGGTGGGGCGCTGTTAGCACTCCAGTAGCTCCTTATCCTTCAAAGTCCAATCAATGTTTCATTGCTTTCTCAGTTATTCATACTTTTAATTATGAATTAAATTAATGAATATTAAGTAAGTAACTTTTTGTTATTTTAGCTCAGAAAGGTTTGACCAGTATTACATTCATTCATTCATTATCTGTAACCCTTATCCAGTTCAGGGTCGCGGGAGGTCCAGAGCCTACATGGAATCATAGGGTGCAAGGGAATACACCCTGGAGAGAGTGCCAGACCTTCACAAGGCACCACACGCACTCACACATTCACTCACACACTCACACCTACAGACATTTTGAGTCACCAATTCACCTACCAATGTGTGATTTTGGACTGTGGGAGGAAACCGGAGCACCCGGAGGAAACCCACGCAGACACAGAGAGAACACACCACACTCCTCACAGAAATTCACCTGGGGAAACCCATGCAGACACAGCGAGAACACAACACACTCCTCACAGACAGTCACCCGGAGGAAACCCACGCAGACACAGCGAGAACACACCACACTCCTCACAGACATTCACCCGGAGGAAACCCACGCAGACACAGGGACAACACACCACACTCCTCACAGACAGTCACCAGAGGAAACCCACGCAGACACAGAGAGAACATACCGTTCCCTTCTGGATACCGCTCAGAAGAAGACGGACACTAGGATCATTGTCTCTGGCCCCCTGCCCACCTACCATCGAGGATGTGAGGCGTTTAGCAGGCTCTTTGGGCTCCACTCCTGGCTCCTGGATTGGTGCGGCACTGTCGGCGTGGACTACGTCGACAACTGGGAGTGCTTTCGTGAGTGTCCGGCCCTGTATCGTTGGGATGGGCTTCATCCAAGCCGTCTAGGATCCGTAGTTCTCTCTGAGAACATTGAGGTGGTTCTGTGCCGGAACTGACTGGTCATTCCCAGTCACATCAGTCAGGTAGGTGGAATGGATAGCGAGCAGGTAAGTAATATTAAAATTCCTAATGTTCCTCCTGACCAGCTCTCTACTGCTAGTATGATGAGTAGCATGTCCATATCACCCACTCTGATTAACGCTAATAAATTTTTCAGCATTGAGACTGTGTCTGTTCCCCGCAAAGCTTGTTATCACAAACGCCCAAAAGTCAGTTTTAACAACCTAATTAGAATTAACACCAAGGCACTGCAGCGAACGCAATATTTCAGCACTTCCAGCATTAAATTAGGGCTTTTAAATATATGATCTCTAACATCCAAAGCACTCACTGTCTGTGATATTATTACTGATAACAAACTCAATGCATTATGTCTCTGCGAAACATGGGCTAAAGCCAATGAATACATTGCCCTAAATGAATCCACTCCCCCTGGCTTCAGCTATTACAGTTGCCCACGACCATCTGGTCGTGGTGGTGGTGTAGCCACAATTTATGACCCTACCATTGACACAACACAAAAATCTAGTTATGATACTAAATCCTTGAAATACTTACTCTTAAAGTCACTGCATCAAAAAGGCAGCACTCATTTATGCTCATCACAATCTACCGTCCTCCTGGCCCTTATACAGAATTTCTTTGTGAATTTGCTGATTTTCTCTCAAGTGTAGTTATCGTATCAGAAAAGGCCTTAATTGTTGGTGATTTCAATATTCACTTTGAGAAGGACCATGATCCACTTAAAATTGCATTTGAATCAATTTTGGATGCGCTAGGGTTCACTCAGAATGTTACTGGGCCCACTCATCAATGCAAACACACATTGGACCTAGTGTTAACACGGGGCATTGAGATAAAGAATCTATCCAATCTCTCGCTACATGAGACCATCTCTGATCACCATCTAATCACATATGAAATTGCGTTAAACTTTGATATTTGTCCACAACCACGCTATATTAGAAAGCGCACTATAACATCCTCAACAGTTAGTGATTTTATCAACAACCTTCCAGACCTTACCACCATTTCTTTTCCTACTCTCCCAAATGACCTTGAGCTCATTACAAACAACCTACACCACTTATTGTGTACAAACCTAGATAGTGTTGCACCAGTCAAGACCAAACAATTTAGAGAGAAAAGGCTTGCTCCATGGTACAGTGACAGCACGCGTGCATTAAAACTGGCTGCTCGTAACCATGAACGTAAATGGAGACACACAAAACTAGAATGTTTCCGAATTGCATGGCAGCACAGCCTCACCCATTACAAACATGCCTTATCTAAAGCCAAATCACAGTACATCTCTTCCCTTATAGAAAACAACAAAGACAACCCTAGATTCCTTTTTAGCACTGTATCAAATCTAATTGGAAACAAAAAGGAAATCAACCCCATTGTCCCCTCTGATTTCTGTAGCAATGACTTTATGAGGTTTTTTAATGATAAAATTGATTGCATTCGCCTCAAAATCCAAAATCAGTCCAAAGTCACATCGGCTTTTGTTGATGAACCCCCCGCCAGCTCTGAGGTGCACTTAGACTACTTGAATTCTGTCGATGAAAATGACTTAGTTTAATTAGCTCATCTAAATCAACTTCATGCTTACTGGATCCTGTACCAACACAATTATTTAAACAAATTTTACCTAAAGTCATTAGACCATTGCTCACAATAATAAACTCATCCCTCAACATTGGATATGTACCAAAACCTCTGAAACTAGCGGTAATCAAACCAATTATTAAAAAACCTAATCTTGACCCTCTCGTACTCGCAAACTACAGGCCAATATCAAACCTCCCTTTTATTGCTAAGATTCTAGAAAAAGTCGTGTCACAGCATTTGTGCTTTTATCTACAAAACAATGACATTCATGACATTTTTCAGTCTGGATTTAGACCAAATCACAGCACAGAAACGGCTCTAACAAGAGTAACTAATGACTTACTCCTTTCACATGATAAGGGCTATATCTCTATTCTGGTGCTGCTTGACCTTAGTGTAGCGTTTGATACCATAGATCATGTGATGCTTCTTGATAGGCTGGAAAATCTGGTAGGAATAAAAGGATCTGCCCTCTCTTGGTTCAGATCCTATTTGTCTGATAGTTATCAATTTGTTTATCTGAATAATAAATCCTCAAATCATACTTTAGTTAAATATAGTCCTTGCTTTCCTAGTTATCGATACATTTAATCATGAATTAAATAAATGAATATTAAATAAGTAACTGTTTGTAATCTTAGCTCAGGAAAGTTTGACCACAAAATGCTTTTTCAGCTGTCACTCAAACATTTTCATACACCCACTGAATCTCATTCACTCACTCACTCGTGTTTAGCAGGATGTAGAGTCACCATAAGCGGGGGCCTGTTAGCAATCCAGTAGCTCCTTGTCCTCTAAAGTCCAATCAGTGTTTCCTTGCTTTCTCAGTTGTTTATACATTTAATCATGAATTAAATAAATGAATATTAAGTAACTGTTTATCTTACCTTATCTACAGATAAATAAATAAAATATATAAATAAACATTTTAATTGTCTGAACTGATATATTAAAGAACTAATTAAGAAATAAGAGGTGTAATGTTGATCAAAATGATTGATTATATACAAAACAACGGGGAAACACAAAGAAAAATACCATACAAGTGTTAGAAATATATTATTAAACAGAAGTAAACAAGGACATCTGTGGCCAATCACATTGGGCCTAGACCAGAGGAGACATTGGATTGTGGACCACGGGACCCCAGCTCCAGCTGCAGACGGCAAGTAGAAGTCGAAGTTTAACATGCTCACTGTCGGCTGCTCTTTGGTTTCTACCTGCTGTCTCCAGATGGAGCCTGAATCCCATGGTCTGTGTGAGTCTCCACGTCCGGTGTCATCAGAGGATAAACAGGATGTGGGTCGTACACTGACCTGGACTTTCACAGAGGCACCCGGGGCTAGGAGCAACTCACATGGCCACAATTAAAGGCAACATCTATGAATTTGGGGAAATGCTGTTCACTCTGATTTGTTAACGTTCAGAATCTCTGCGTCTTTTAGGATGGAACTGTGTGTTTGAGAAAAACTACTGTTGTTTGTAAGTGTCTGAAGTGTAAATAGTCTGTAAGTGGTTATTCACTGTTTGAATTCCCACAGAAACTCATGTGTAAGTCGAGCTGTTTAGTTTTGTAGCACTTTCGCTCTGTGTTTACTTTCATGCAGTTAGCGCTCTCCTGAATTTAGACTCAGTTCCACCTTAGGTAATGTAACAGTAAAAATAAGTCAGTGTTACCCCCCTATGGAGCAGGAGTAGAGCAACATCCTCATCTCGGTTGGTGCTTTTCAGTATTTGGAGTCTCTCCGTTGTCTAAAAACCTCCAGATGGAATTTCTCTGCAGAGAGAGAGAAAGTCTAGCACCGGACCCAGACACTTTGTTTTTTTACCCATTTACAGACACTGGGGCTTCGTAAACACATTAGAGCTGTTTCCAGACCTGAAATTGTGAATGTCACTTTTAAGATGCAGAATGTACAGAGTGGTATTCCATGAAAACAGGACAAAATAAAACCAAGAGCTCATATTAAAGAAACTGAAGATTAAAATATACGCCATTCCACCACAAAGGAAAGCAAACCCAAGGAAAATTAAAGTGTAGATCCACTGATGCTGAGCACCTAAGATCCACCGCTCCTGAGTTCAGCCTGAACAGAAAGACGACGACCATCAGCATTTCGATTTGGATCTACAAGAATGTCCATCACCAACCACACAGTAACTGACCTCAGTAGTTGGTGCAGATGAAGTTGAGTCTCTGGGACTCAGGCAGACTGACCCACTGCTGTCCTCCACTCAATTCCATCGCTCCAGATCTCTCTCCAGAACCACAGTCTTCTCCCCCGGTCCCGTTCCCTGGAGCCCAGTTCTGGTAGCAGATGGAGAACCCACTGACCCAGAACCAGAAGCCCTGTCTGCAGGTGTGACGTAGCCCCAGCCAAACGTGATCAGTGGAGGCTCTCTGAGCCACCTCCATCACCCAGGACTGGACCTCCTTAGAGTGAACTGAGCTCAGGTCCCTATGGTTCTCCCTGCAGTATCTCAGAGCTTCCCACCAGGTCTGAGTCAGATTCACCAACACCAGTTTATCTGGAGAAGGAAGAGAGAGTGATTAGTGAAGAGTGTCTATGGTAAATACATGATGATCACCACATGCTGAACTCTGTGGTTGGGAATGAAATGAACACATGACTGAAGAGATGAAGCAGAGCTCACCCTCACGACAGACTAATGGAAGCTCACTGTCACAGTTCTCATCGAACCAACTGCCCCCTGCATCTCCTTCAGTCATGGACACTGCAGTACAGTTCTGACTTCCACTGGTACCGTCTGGCTGTGTAGACGCCCAGTATCTGAACAAGGAGTAGCTCTGATCTGACCACTGCCAGGAGTCGCTGAACAGACCGATCCAGAAATAGTTTTGATTATAAGTGTAAATTGACGTTTGCATCCACTGGTTCTCCGTCTGGTTCCTTACACTGACCAGATCTGTGTAATTCACTCTGCAGTGTCTCTGAGCTTTACGCCATGTCACAAAGCTGTTAATAAATATGTAGCTTCCACTGGTTGGACTTGTTTCTGAAAGACATTTAGTATATTTGTTACTGAGTTACGTTGAATTTTACCATACTAACTCATAAAAAACACAGGGGCAATACAACAGATAAATATTTGGGCTTAGAAAATCATTTTCAAATGTTCCTCAATGAAACAGTTTATTTCTTACCATTGTAACACATAAAAGCATATTTAGTGTCACAGGTAACAGTATGAAAGGATCCAAACGTTTTTCCCATCATAACACAGAACTCGTTCCCCATTGCGTTGTCTGGTTCTCCACTGTACCAGTTCCTGTACTCTGCTCCCTTACTGTACAAATCTCCGTCAGCCAGAGACCACAGCCATCTCTCAGTGTTACCTCTGTTTAGACACTGAGCTGGTAGTTTTATCTTTGAGGGTCATGTTCAGTGTCAGAAACGAGGGGCGGACTGAAGGAGGGCGGACGCACTCGCTAAAGCACAGTATTTTAATAAAGAAGGATAACAAAACAAAGATACTTTAACATACAGGGAAACAAGCAGGCTAAACTAAACACGGGAAGCTAAACAGGGCAAATGGGACTGACAGACTAATGAGTTAACGAAGTAAAGATAAATGAAAGGAAACTACAACATGAAACAACGACTAAGAAAACAAACACGGAGAAGCTGTGGAGACAAACGGACAGACTAGAAGACACGACCGACATGAGAAAGATGAAATGAGAAAATGTGAAATGTACGACAAACAGCACGTGAAACGAGGGCTTAAATACAGACACAAATGAGACACACCTGGACAGATAACGAGGACGGGTTAACACATGACACGGACGAGGAGGCGGAACAGAGGCGGGACGAGGGCGGAGACAAGGACATAAACAAAACATAGCCATGTGCTAAAAGCACATGGCCAGGGACAACAGACATGACAGGACGAAGGCGTGTCATTCAGGTTCTTCATCTCCTCCATGTTGCTGACGGTGGCCAGATCAGTGTAGTTCTGTCTGCAGTAGCTCTGAGCTTCAGTCCAGGTTTTATTCTCATTCACAAAGTGATATTGATATGGAACATCTGTAGATACTCCACAGACAGCTGTGGGGAACAAGGACATTATTTTTATTATTATTATTATTATTATTATTATTATTATTGGGAAATATGCACATATTCTCTTTAATAACTGACTCTGCAGATTGGTACAAATTAGAAATATGACTCAGAAACTAAACAAATATTGAGTACAAACCTAGGACAAGAGCACAGAAGCAGAGGGAAACAAGAACAAACGTAAACACTAACACAAACAATGACTGACACCAGAGATAGAAAAGAACCAGAAGGGGCGGGGCATGAGGAGACAGGAAACGCAAGACAAGCACGGGTAGAAAGACCAGGAATTTATGTTTTACACACACACACACACACACACACACTTACCTGAGTAAAGGAGGAGGATGGGAACCCACTGCTGAGCCATTTCTGACAGAAGAACAGAGGCATGTTTAATCTTAAACCTCTTCAATCTTAAAATCTCTAAAATTAACATCACGCCCCCAGGAGATGACTTAACTAATGAAATACACAAAATTATCACACAATCATGACCCTGAATTAAACACATAAACTGTTCTGACCTCGTCATTAGGGGGCGCTCTGGAGCTAAAACTAGTGCCTTATCAAGTCCCTCCCATAACCTCAGTTATTACTAAGTGCATTATTAATTTGTACCGATTCCTTTTCAATAGCATAATTCCCACCTGTAACTAAGACACCAGAGCTGTCGGTGTTAACAGGTTAATGCATGTGATTCATCTGGAAAATTTTTGGGCCATGACTTCCTCCCATAATTCACTGGTTTTACAGATTATAGTGATGTATTAGAGTGGAGCAGCAGGTAGTCTCTCTGTCACAATTCCGGGTGACTGTCTGTGAGGAGTGTGGTGTGTTCTCTCTGTGTCTGTGTGGGTTTCCTCTGGGTGACTGTCTATGAGGAGTGTGGTGTGTTATCTCTGAGTCTGCATGGGTTTCCTCTGGGTGACTGTCTGTGAGGAGAGGGGTGTGTTCTCTCTGTGTCTGCGTGGGTTTCCTCCAGGTGACTGTCTGTGAGGAGTGTGGTGTGTTATCTCTGAGTCTGTGTGGGTTTCCTCTGGGTGACTGTCTGTGAGGACAGGGGTGTGTTCTCTCTGTGTCTGCGTGGGTTTCCACAGAGTGACTGTCTGTGAGGAGTGTGGTGTGTTCTCCATGTGTCTGCATGGGTTTCCTCTGGGTGACTGTCTGTGAGGAGAGGGGTGTGTTCTCTCTGTGTCTGCGTGGGTTTCCTCCAGGTGACTGTCTATGAGGAGTGTGGTGTGTTCTCCATGTGTCTGCATGGGTTTCCTCTGGGTGACTGTCTGTGAGGAGAGGGGTGTGTTCTCTCTGTGTCTGCGTGGGTTTCCACAGAGTGACTGTCTGTGAGGAGTGTGGTGTGTTCTCCATGTGTCTGCATGGGTTTCCTCTGGGTGACTGTCTGTGAGGAGTGTGGTGTGTTCTCTCTGTGTCTGCTTGGATTTCCTCCAGGTGACTGTGAGGAGTGTGGTGTGTTCTTTCTGTCTGCTTGGGTTTCCTCCAGGTGACTGTGTGGAGTGTGGTGTGTTCTCTCTGTGTCTGATGGGTTTCCTCCGGGTGACTGTCTGTGAGGAGGGTGGTGTGTTCTCCCTCTGTCTGCCTGGGTTTCCTCAGGGTGACTCTGAGGAGTGTGTTGTGTTCTCCCTGTGTCTGCGTGGGTTTCCGCTGGGTGACTGTCCGTGAGAAGTGTGGTGTGTTCTCTCTTTGTCTGCGTGGGTTTCCGCTGGGTGACTGTCCGTGAGGAGTGGGGTGTGTTATCCCTGTGTGTCTGTGAGGAGTGTCGTGTGTTCTCCCTGTGTCTGCCTGGGTTTCCTCCGGGTGACTGTCTCTGAGGAGTGAGTGTCCGTGTGGAGTGTGGTATGTTCCCCCTGTGTCTTCGTGGGTTTCCTCCGGGTGACTGTCTGTGAGGAGTGTGGTGTGTTCTCCCTGTGTCTGCATGGGTTTCCTCCAGGTGACTGTCTGTGAGGAGTGTGGTGTGTTCTCCCTGTGTATACTTGGGTTTCCTCCGGGTGACTGTCTGTGAGGAATGTGGTGTGTTCTCTCTCTGTCTGCTTGGGTTTCCTTCGGGTGACAGTCTATGAGTAGTGTGGTGTGTTCTCTCTGTGTCTCCGTGGGTTTCCTCCGGGTGACTGTCTGTAAAGAGTGTGGTGTGTTCTCCCTGTGTCTGCATGGTTTTCCTCCAGGTGTCTGTCCGTGAGGAGTGTGGTGTTTTCTCGCTGTGTCTGCATGGGTTTTCATCCGAGTGACTGTCCGTGTGGAGTGTGGTATGTTCTCCTTGTGTCTGCATGGGTTTCCGCAGGGTGACTGTCTGTGAGGAGTGTGGTGTGTTCTCGCTGTGTCTGCATGGATTTCCTCCAGGTGACTGTCTGTGAGGAGTGTGGTGTGTTCTCTCTGTGTCTGCATGGGTTTCCTCCAGGTGACTGTCTGTGAGGAGTGTGGTGTTTTCTCTCTGTGTCTGTGTGGGTTTCCTCCGGGTGACAGTGTATGAGGAGTGTAGTCTGTTCTCCCTGTGCCTGTGCGGATTTCCTCCGGATGTCTGTCTGTGAGGAGTGTGGTGTGTTCTCTCTGTGCCTCCGTGGGTTTCCTCCAGGTGACTGTCTGTGAGGAGTGTGGTGTTTTCTCTCTGTGTCTGTGCGGATTTCCTCCGGGTGACTGTCTGTGAAGAGTGTGGTGTGTTCTCGCTGTGTCTGCGTGGGTTTTCATCCGAGTGACTGTCCTTGTGGAGTGTGGTATTTTCTCCTTGTGTCTGCTAGGGTTTCCGCAGGGTGACTGTCTGTGAGGAGTGTGGTGTGTTCTCTCTCTGTCTGCTTGGGTTTCCTTCGGGTGACAGTCTATGAGTAGTGTGGTGTGTTCTCTCTGTGTCTCCGTAGGTTTCCTCCGGGTGACTGTCTGTGAAGAGTGTGGTGTGTTCTCCCTGTGTCTGCATGGTTTTCCTCCAGGTGTCTGTCTGTGAGGAGTGTGGTGTGTTCTCCCTGTGTCTGTGTGGGTTTCCTCTGGATGACTGTCTGTGAGGAGTGTGGTGTGTTCTTTCTGTATCTACTTGGGTTTCCTCCAGGTGACTGTCTGTGAGAAGTGTGGTGTGTTCTCTCTGTATCTGTTTGGGTTTCCTCCGGGTGACTGTCCGTGAGGAGTGTGTTGTGTTCTCCCTGTGTCTGCGTGGGTTTCCTACGGGTGACTGTCTGTAAAGAGTGTGGTGTGTTCTCCCTGTGTCTGCATGGTTTTCCTCCAGGTGTCTGTCCGTGAGGAGTGTGGTGTTTTCTCGCTGTGTCTGCATGGGTTTTCATCCGAGTGACTGTCCGTGTGGAGTGTGGTATGTTCTCCTTGTGTCTGCATGGGTTTCCGCAGGGTGACTGTCTGTGAGGAGTGTGGTGTGTTCTCGCTGTGTCTGCATGGATTTCCTCCAGGTGACTGTCTGTGAGGAGTGTGGTGTGTTCTCTCTGTGTCTGCATGGGTTTCCTCCAGGTGACTGTCTGTGAGGAGTGTGGTGTTTTCTCTCTGTGTCTGTGTGGGTTTCCTCCGGGTGACAGTCTATGAGGAGTGTAGTCTGTTCTCCCTGTGCCTGTGCGGATTTCCTCCGGATGTCTGTCTGTGAGGAGTGTGGTGTGTTCTCTCTGTGTCTGTGCGGATTTCCTCCGGGTGACTATCTGTGAAGAGTGTGGTGTGTTCTCGCTGTGTCTGCGTGGGTTTTCATCCGAGTGACTGTCCTTGTGGAGTGTGGTATTTTCTCCTTGTGTCTGCTAGGGTTTCCGCAGTGTGACTGTCTGTGAGGAGTGTGGTGTGTTCTCTCTCTGTCTGCTTGGGTTTCCTTCGGGTGACAGTCTATGAGTAGTGTGGTGTGTTCTCTCTGTGTCTCCGTAGGTTTCCTCCGGGTGACTGTCTGTGAAGAATGTGGTGTGTTCTCCCTGTGTCTGCATGGTTTTCCTCCAGGTGTCTGTCTGTGAGGAGTGTGGTGTGTTCTCCCTGTGTCTGTGTGGGTTTCCTCTGGATGACTGTCTGTGAGGAGTGTGGTGTGTTCTTTCTGTATCTACTTGGGTTTCCTCCAGGTGACTGTCTGTGAGAAGTGTGGTGTGTTCTCTCTGTATCTGTTTGGGTTTCCTCCGGGTGACTGTCCGTGAGGAGTGTGTTGTGTTCTCCCTGTGTCTGCGTGGGTTTCCTACGGGTGACTGTCTGTGAGGACTGTGGTGTGTTCTCCCTGTGTCAGCGTGGGTTTCCTCCGGGTGACTGTCTGTGAGGAGTATGGTGTGTTCTCCCTGTGTCTGCATGGGTTTCCTCCGGGTGACTGTCCGTGAGGAGTGTGTTCTGTTCTCCCTGTGCCTGCATGGGTTTCCTCCGGGTGACTGTCCGTGAGGAGTGTGTTCTGTTCTCCCTGTGTCTGCGTGGGTTTTCATCCGAGTGACTGTCCGTGTGGAGTGTGGTATGTTCTCCTTTTGTCTGCATGGGTTTCTGCAGGGTGACTGTCTGTGAGGAGTGTGGTGTGTTCTCCCTGTGTCTGCTTGGGTTTCCTTCGGGTGACAGTCTATAAGTAGTGTGGTGTGTTCTCTCTGTGTCTCTGTGGGTTTCCTCCGGGTGACTGTCTGTGAAGAGTGTGGTGTGTTCTCCCTGTGTCTGCATGGTTTTCCTCCAAGTGACTGTCCGTGTGGAGTGTGGTATGTTCTCCTTGTGTCTGCATGGGTTTCCGCAGGGTGACTGTCTGTGAGGAGTGTGGTGTGTTCTCCCTGTGTCTGCATGGGTTTCCGCAGGGTGACTGTCTGTGAGGAGTGTGGTGTGTTCTCCCTGTGTCTGCATGGGTTTCCTCCGGGTGACTGTCTGTGAGGAGTGTGGTGTGTTCTCGCTGTGTCTGCATGGGTTTCCTCCAGGTGACTGTCTGTGAGGAGTGTGGTGTTTTCTCGCTGTCTGCGTGGGTTTTCATCCAAGTGACTGTCCGTGTGGAGTGTGGTATGTTCTCCTTGTGTCTGCATGGGTTTCCGCAGGGTGACTGTCTGTGAGGAGTGTGGTGTGTTCTCCCTGTGTCTGCATGGGTTTCCGCAGGGTGACTGTCTGTGAGGAGTGTGGTGTGTTCTCCCTGTGTCTGCATGGGTTTCCTCCGGGTGACTGTCTGTGAGGAGTGTGGTGTGTTCTCGCTGTGTCTGCATGGGTTTCCTCCAGGTGACTGTCTGTGAGGAGTGTGGTGTGTTCTCTCTGTGTCTGCATGGGTTTCCTCCAGGTGACTGTCTGTGAGAAGTGTGGTGTGTTCGCTCTGTATCTGCGTGGGTTTTCATCCGGGTGACTGTCTGTGAGGAGTGTGGGGTGTTCTCTATGCGTCTGTGTGGGTTTCCTCCGGGTGACTGTCTGTGAGGAGTGTGGTGTGTTCTTTCTGTGTCTGCATGGGTTTCCTCCGGGTGACTGTTTGTGATGAGTGTGGTGTGTTCTCCCTGTGTATACGTGGGTTTCCTCCGGGTGACTGTCTGTGAGGAGTGTGGTGTGTTCTCTCTCTGTCTGCTTGGGTTTCCTTCGGGTGACAGTCTATGAGTAGTGTGGTGTGTTCTCTCTGTGTCTCCGTGGGTTTCCTCCGGGTGACTGTCTGTAAAGAGTGTGGTGTGTTCTCCCTGTGTCTGCATGGTTTTCCTCCAGGTGTCTGTCTGTGAGGAGTGTGGTGATTTCTCGCTGTCTGCGTGGGTTTTCATCCGAGTGACTGTCCGTGTGGAGTGTGGTATGTTCTCCTTGTGTCTGCATGGGTTTCCGCAGGGTGACAGTCTGTGAGGAGTGTGGTGTGTTCTCCCTGTGTATACGTGGGTTTCCTCCGGGTGACTGTCTGTGAGGAGTGTGGTGTGTTCTCTCTCTGTCTGCTTGGGTTTCCTTCGGGTGACAGTCTATGAGGAGTGTGGTGTGTTCTCTCTGTGTCTGCTTGGGTTTCCTTCGGGTGACAGTCTATGAGGAGTGTGGTGTGTTCTCTCTGTGTCTCCGTGGGTTTCCTCCGAGTGACTGTCTGTGAAGAGTGTGGTGTGTTCTCCCTGTGTCTGCTTGGGTTTCCTTCGGGTGACAGTCTATGAGTAGTGTGGTGTGTTCTCTCTGTGTCTCCGTGGGTTTCCTCCGAGTGACTGTCTGTGAAGAGTGTGGTGTGTTCTCCCTGTGTCTGCGTGGGTTTCCTCTAGGTGTCTGTCCGTGAGGAGTGTGGTGTTTTCTCGCTGTGTCTGCATGGGTTTTCATCCGAGTGACTGTCCGTGTGGAGTGTGGTATGTTCTCCTTGTGTCTGCATGGGTTTCCGCAGGGTGACTGTCTGTGAGGAGTGTGGTGTGTTCTCCCTGTGCCTGTACGGATTTCCTCCGGATGTCTGTCTGTGAGGAGTGTGGTGTGTTCTCTCTGTGCCTCCGTGGGTTTCCTCCAGGTGACTGTCTGTGAGGAGTGTGGTGTTTTCTCTCTGTGTCTGTGCGGATTTCCTCCGGGTGACAGTCTATGAGGAGTGTAGTCTGTTCTCCCTGTGCCTGTGCGGATTTCCTCCGGATGTCTGTCTGTGAGGAGTGTGGTGTGTTCTCTCTGTGCCTCCGTGGGTTTCCTCCAGGTGACTGTCTGTGAGGAGTGTGGTGTTTTCTCTCTGTGTCTGTGCGGATTTCCTCCGGATGTCTGTCTGTGAGGAGTGTGGTGTGTTCTCCCTGTGTCTCTGCGGATTTCCTCCAGGTGACTGTCTGTGAAGAGTGTGGTGTGTTCTCGCTGTGTCTGCGTGGGTTTTCATCCGAGTGACTGTCCTTGTGGAGTGTGGTATTTTCTCCTTGTGTCTGCTAGGGTTTCCGCAGGGTGACTGTCTGTGAGGAGTGTGGTGTGTTCTCTCTGTGTCTCCGTAGGTTTCCTCCGGGTGACTGTCTGTGAAGAGTGTGGTGTGTTCTCCCTGTGTCTGCATGGTTTTCCTCCAGGTGTCTGTCTGTGAGGAGTGTGGTGTTTTCTCGCTGTGTCTGTGTGGGTTTTCATCCGAGTGACTGTCTGTGAGTAGTGTGGTGTGTTCTCCCTGTGTCTGTGTGGGTTTCCTCTGGTTGACTGTCTGTGAGGAGTGTGGTGTGTTCTTTCTGTATCTGCTTGGGTTTCCTCCAGGTGACTGTCTGTGAGAAGTGTGGTGTGTTCTCTCTGTATCTGTTTGGGTTTCCTCCGGGTGACTGTCCGTGAGGAGTGTGTTGTGTTCTCCCTGTGTCTGCGTGGGTTTCCTACGGGTGACTGTCTGTGAGGACTGTGGTGTGTTCTCCCTGTGTCAGCGTGGGTTTCCTCCGGGTGACTGTCTGTGAGGAGTATGGTGTGTTCTCCCTGTGTCTGCATGGGTTTCCTCCGGGTGACTGTCCGTGAGGAGTGTGTTCTGTTCTCCCTGTGCCTGCATGGGTTTCCTCCGGGTGACTGTCCGTGAGGAGTGTGTTCTGTTCTCCCTGTGTCTGCGTGGGTTTTCATCCGAGTGACTGTCCGTGTGGAGTGTGGTATGTTCTCCTTTTGTCTGCATGGGTTTCTGCAGGGTGACTGTCTGTGAGGAGTGTGGTGTGTTCTCCCTGTGTCTGCTTGGGTTTCCTTCGGGTGACAGTCTATAAGTAGTGTGGTGTGTTCTCTCTGTGTCTCCGTGGGTTTCCTCCGGGTGACTGTCTGTGAAGAGTGTGGTGTGTTCTCCCTGTGTCTGCATGGTTTTCCTCCAGGTGTCTGTCTGTGAGGAGTGTGGTGTTTTCTCGCTGTCTGCGTGGGTTTTCATCCAAGTGACTGTCCGTGTGGAGTGTGGTATGTTCTCCTTGTGTCTGCATGGGTTTCCGCAGGGTGACTGTCTGTGAGGAGTGTGGTGTGTTCTTTCTGTGTCTGCATGGGTTTCCTCCGGGTGACTGTCTGTGAGGAGTGTGGTGTGTTCTCTATGCGTCTGTGTGGGTTTCCTCTGGGTGACTGTCTGTGAGGAGTGTGGTGTGTTCTCCCTGTGTCTGCATGGGTTTCCGCAGGGTGACTGTCTGTGAGGAGTGTGGTGTGTTCTCCCTGTGTCTGCATGGGTTTCCGCAGGGTGACTGTCTGTGAGGAGTGTGGTGTGTTCTCGCTGTGTCTGCATGGGTTTCCTCCAGGTGACTGTCTGTGAGGAGTGTGGTGTGTTCGCTCTGTATCTGCGTGGGTTTTCATCCGGGTGACTGTCTGTGAGGAGTGTGGGGTGTTCTCTATGCGTCTGTGTGGGTTTCCTCCGGGTGACTGTCTGTGAGGAGTGTGGTGTGTTCTTTCTGTGTCTGCATGGGTTTCCTCCGGGTGACTGTCTGTGAGGAGTGTGGTGTGTTCTCTATGCGTCTGTGTGGGTTTCCTCTGGGTGACTGTCTGTGAGGAGTGTGGTGTGTTCTCCCTGTGTCTGCATGGGTTTCCTCCAGGTGACTGTCTGTGAGGATTGTGGTGTGTTCTCTCTGTGTCTTCGTGGGTTTCCTCCGGGTGACTGTCTGTGAAGTGTGTGTTGTGTTCTCCCTGTGTCTGCGTGGGTTTCCTCCGGGTGACTGTCTGTGAGGAGTGTGGTGTGTTCTCTATGCGTCTGTGTGGGTTTCCTCCGGGTGACTGTCTGTGAGGAGTTTGGTGTGTTCTTTCTGTGTCTGCATGGGTTTCCTCCGGGTGACTGTCTGTGAGGTGTGTGGTGTGTTCTCCCTGTGTCTGCATGGGTTTCCTCCAGGTGACTGTCTGTGAGGAATGTGGTGTGTTCTCTCTGTGTCTGCATGGGTTTCCTCCAGGTGACTGTCTGTGAGAAGTGTGGTGTGTTCTCTCTGTATCTGCGTGGGTTTTCATCCGGGTGACTGTCTGTGAGGAGTGTGGGGTGTTCTCTATGCGTCTGTGTGGGTTTCCTCCGGGTGACTGTCTGTGAGGAGTGTGGTGTGTTCTTTCTGTGTCTGCATGGGTTTCCTCCGGGTGACTGTCTGTGAGGAGTGTGGTGTGTTCTCCCTGTGTCTGCATGGGTTTCCTCCAGGTGACTGTCTGTGAGGAGTGTGGTGTGTTCTCTATGCGTCTGTGTGGGTTTCCTCCAGGTGACTGTCTGTGAGGAGTGTGGTGTGTTCTTTCTGTGTCTGCATGGGTTTCCTCCGGGTGACTGTCTGTGAGGAGTGTGGTGTGTTCTCCCTGTGTCTGCATGGGTTTCCTCCAGGTGACTGTCTGTGAGGAGTGTGGTGTGTTCTCTATGCGTCTGTGTGGGTTTCCTCCGGGTGACTGTCTGTGAGGATTGTGGTGTGTTCTCTCTGTGTCTTCGTGGGTTTCCTCCGGGTGACTGTCTGTGAGGAGTGTGGTGTGTTCTCCCTGTGTCTGCATGGGTTTCCTCCAGGTGACTGTCTGTGAGGAGTGTGGTGTGTTCTCGCTGTGTCTGCATGGGTTTCCTCCAGGTGACTGTCTGTGAGAAGTGTGGTGTGTTCTCTCTGTATCTGCGTGGGTTTTCATCCGGGTGACTGTCTGTGAGGAGTGTGGGGTGTTCTCTATGCGTCTGTGTGGGTTTCCTCCAGGTGACTGTCTGTGAGGAGTGTGGTGTGTTCTTTCTGTGTCTGCATGGGTTTCCTCCGGGTGACTGTCTGTGAGGAGTGTGGTGTGTTCTCCCTGTGTCTGCATGGGTTTCCTCCAGGTGACTGTCTGTGAGGAGTGTGGTGTGTTCTCTATGCGTCTGTGTGGGTTTCCTCCGGGTGACTGTCTGTGAGGATTGTGGTGTGTTTTCTCTGTGTCTTCGTGGGTTTCCTCCGGGTGACTGTCTGTGAGGAGTGTGGTGTGTTCTCCCTGTGTCTGCATGGGTTTCCTCCAGGTGACTGTCTGTGAGGAGTGTGGTGTGTTCTCGCTGTGTCTGCATGGGTTTCCTCCAGGTGACTGTCTGTGAGAAGTGTGGTGTGTTCTCTCTGTATCTGCGTGGGTTTTCATCCGGGTGACTGTCTGTGAGGAGTGTGGGGTGTTCTCTATGCGTCTGTGTGGGTTTCCTCCGGGTGACTGTCTGTGAGGAGTGTGGTGTGTTCTTTCTGTGTCTGCATGGGTTTCCTCCGGGTGACTGTCTGTGAGGAGTGTGGTGTGTTCTCCCTGTGTCTGCATGGGTTTCCTCCAGGTGACTGTCTGTGAGGAGTGTGGTGTGTTCTCTATGCGTCTGTGTGGGTTTCCTCCAGGTGACTGTCTGTGAGGAGTGTGGTGTGTTCTCCCTGTGTCTGCATGGGTTTCCTCCAGGTGACTGTCTGTGAGGAGTGTGGTGTGTTCTCTATGCGTCTGTGTGGGTTTCCTCCGGGTGACTGTCTGTGAAGTGTGTGTTGTGTTCTCCCTGTGTCTGCGTGGGTTTCCTCCGGGTGACTGTCTGTGAGGAGTGTGGAGTGTTCTCTCTGTGTCTGCGTGGGTTTCCTCCGGGTGACTGTCTGTGAAGTGTGTGTTGTGTTCTCCCTGTGTCTGCGTGGGTTTCCTCCGGGTGACTGTCTGTGAGGAGTGTGGTGTGTTCTCCCTGTGTCTGCGTGGGTTTCCTCCGGGTGACTGTCTGTGAGGAGTGTGGAGTGTTCTCTCTGTATCTGCGTGGGTTTCCTCCGGGTGACTGTCTGTGAGGAGTGTGGTGTGTTCTCCCTGTGTCTGTGTGGGTTTCCTCCGGGTGACTGTCTGTGAGGAGTGTGGAGTGTTCTCTCTGTGCCTGCGTGGGTGTCCGCCTGGTGACTGTCCGTGAGGAGTGGGGTGTGTTATCCCTGTGTCTACGCGGGTTTCCTCCAGGTGACTGTCTGTGAGGAGTGTTGTGTGTTCTCTCTGTGTCTGTGTGGGCTTCCTCCAGGTGCTCCGGTGTCTTCCCACGCTCCAACAACACACATTGGTAGATGGATTGGACACTCAGTCCGATTGGTCCCTAGGTGTGAGTGTGTGAGTGAATGTGTTAGTGTGGGTTGCCCTGTGAAGGACGCCCCCTCTAGAGTGTCTTCCTGCCTTGTACCCTATGATTTCCAGGTGGGCTCCAGATCCACCGTGACCCTGAATTGGATAAGCGGTTACAGACGATGAATGAATAGTGATGTATTAGTGATTTTATCAGGAAATTTAAACACACTCCTGCTTCAGTATTTTTATATTGAAATACAGATCTTAAAACTCCTTTCACTCTTATTTCTTATTTGTCCTATTTCTCTGTCTCTCTCTCTCTCTCTCTCTCTCTCTCTCTCTCTCTCTCTCTCTCTCTCTCTGACACACACACACACACACACACACACACTGAGCAGAACATTGAGACTTACCTGGGGTCTGCTGCTCCTTTCCAGGTGATCTTTGTCTTCGTCCACCTCGCTCTGCTTCTCCGTCCCGACTGACCCTGTCTCTCTCAGTACGTCTCTTTCCAAACCCACTTATCTCCATCGTCTTCCACATCCATGACGTCAAAAAGAACATCAGTCCTCTTCCACAGAACTCAGTTTGCATGAGCTGCCTGTCTCTGTCCTCAGGGTACTCACTGTGTCTAAACACCTGAAAACACGGCTCTGAATCCACACACCTCACCGGTGTCCGACTGTCTAAATCATCACGAATTCAACAGAAAAATATAACAGTTGTTTATTAATAATAAAATATAATGTTTATGGTAATATCAGACCTCTAATAGAGTTCTCTGAGTACGTCTCTCTGTCCCAACCCTCTTATCTCCATCATCTACCTATCTTCTATCACATTGTCCATGACGTCAACAACAACTCCAGTCCTCTTCCACAGAACTCACTTTGTATGAGCTGCCTGTCTCTGTCCTCACGCTACACACTGTGTCCATAAGTTTGTGGACACTGATCTGTATTCAGATACTACACTGGTGTCTGACTGTCTCAATCATTATGAATTCATCAGAAAAATATAACAGTTGTTTGTTAATAATATTAATATATAATGTTTATGGTAATATCAGACCTCTAATAGAGTTCTCTGTCATCACTAAGTCTTTGTATCTCAGCTGTAAAACAGGTTTGTCTTCTCTTATACAATGCAATACTGTGATCTGGAGGATCTGAGGAGAGGGCGCTTGTTTTGCATGTGTTACTGTGAGTCAGAGTCAAAACAAAGAGGCTCTGGTTAAAATTTTAATTAAAATAAATAAACAAATCATTTGTTCGGTGGTAGTTCATTTTCAGTGCTGATGTGGTGGTAAAGTGTTAGTGTGTGTTGCATGGGTAAGAGTGGATCAGAGACGATGCTTTTAAACTCTGTGCCAGACACACCCACCGTGATCCAGCCTGCAGATGCAAAGTCAGACAGTAGCTCATCTGTTGCTGCAGCTTGTGTCCTCTAGTCCTTTGTCGGACGCTGTTGGCGGAATATATCTGGAGGCCACCAACCCACACACTGTGAAACAAGACAACAGTCAGTTTTTTTGAGTCAGAAAACAGTGGATAAAACGAGTCGTTCTGATTCTGCTCCGCTTCTGATGTCAGCTGCAGAGACTTTAGAATGTCCCCGCCCCCTCGTCTGAGTCTGTCCAATCACAGCGCTGGAGCACAGCGCCCGTGTTTATGTGAGAGCACAAAGACGAGGTTAAACTCAGCAAAACAGACACAACGAGCGCGGAGAAATAAGAGCACTGAGTAAAGACGGAGAAGAAAGAGAACAGAGTGAAAACGGCTAAAAACCAGAGCTTCTGCTCCTCGCTCCTCACTGCTGTGCGCTCGGGGTCGGGGTGAACAGCGAGCGGCTCATTATCATTTAAAGGAACGGGTGCTGAAAGTGGACAGGCCCTTCCTCCACAACCAGACTTCAGAGGAGAGGACGAGTTTGAGAAGTTAACTTTATTAATGCAATGAATTACTAAGAACATCACCGTCAGAAAATCAACAACAAACAGAATCAATATAAACTCAGTCATTTAAATATGAATATATCTGTACCTCAGAGTGCAGTCAGAGTGTGATTTCTGTAGACAGTGTCTGGGAGGCACCAACAGGTGGCAGCAGAGCAGTCTGTTTTACACCAGCTGGAGATTCCCATGTTCTTTACTGATCTTTACACTTCACTGATTGATATACAGCACTTCCTAAGTCTTCTGAAGGTTTCCTTGGATACTGGTTTATAACTCAATAAACACCAGTCACATGTAAATACTTCTGAACTTTCTGTAACTGTATTTTAGCAAAATACCAAATAGGTTTATGGACATTTTACTTGGAATAAGACTACAGCATCTTAATTTACACTAAACAGAAGGAGACACCTTCAAATGAGTGATTTCAGCTTCTTTTAAAGGTGCACACAGTGTGGATCCAGACAGAGCACAGCTATAAAATGCAAAGGGGCACTGATATAAGACGTGAGCGCTGGAGGAGAGCAAAGATCCCTTCGAGTTTTTGGGGTGAGTTTTGTCTAAAGCAGTTGACTATCTATATGTACTCTCTGACAGCCACACACACACACACACACCAGCAACATTAGTCAGTTGTGATTCTTTAAATATTATTCCTAGAAAATTAAGTTGTGACAACAGCAGATCAACTGTGTTTTTATTGAATAATTTGAATAATGAGAATTAAATGCCTTTTTGGCTGCGTGCACTGCGTCCAATCACAACACAAACCCAACGTCTGGCTCCGCCGATAGTTCCCGGAAGTCTCTGATGGAAAACACGGGCTAAATTCCTCACTGAGGGTTTCAGATGCTGAGAAATGGGGGAGGTTTCTGACTCGGGCCGTGGCCACTGTTTATTCACAGCACGCTGTTCTTCGCACATTAGATGCTACCACAGCTTTGTTGTTTTGCAGTGTGTAAACTGCCTCACCCCACTCCCACCCCCTGATCGACGCAGTGAAATGACCCCCCCCACACACACACACACACACACATTGTCGACAAACTAAACTGGACACACACTTTTCCCTATGCCACTGGATGTAAATGCTGTGGCGCTGAAATGATTCAGTCCCGGCTGCAGTTTTATTTCTGCCCAGTGGCGTCACTGTCCCGACTTTAACCTCATTTTGTCCCTGATCTCACTGACGTTTTCTTTTTTAAAGCTGTCCTCAGATTCTCCACACCTCTGCAGGAGCGTAGAGGCCGTTACCGTGGGACAAACCCCTGACTGACTTCCAAAACACAAGCACACAATGGCGGTCCCACGGAGGAATGGGGTCGTGGTGTGAACGTCCCCCGAGCTGAGGCTCTCTGCCAAATCCAAATAAGGCTCCAAACCTCCTCGGAGTGGCTGGACAATGATGAACTTATTTTAACCCTGCTGATCTGAGATCTGACCCTTTCAATAGCTCCTGGGTGTAAGAATGCATGTTTTATCTGATCCAGGGTCAGTTCTGAGGAGCGGGCTGTAACCTGAGCTGTTCTAGGCATCTTTACGATCCCTGGGGTTGGGGGTGGGGGTAAGACCTTTGCGGGACCCTCCAGAAGACAGCATCCCTGCTCTGAGGAACTTGACACCCCACTGAATACAGAGAGAGAGAGACCGAGAGAGAGACAGAAAGAGAGAGACACCCCTAAATATAGAGCTCATCTGCCACTGGGGGGCGGAGCCTAAGGCACACATTCAGAAAGAAGAGCAAGTGCGCACAGCTAAAGCATATTTGGTGGACTTTATGAGGGGAAAGAAAGCGACAGGCTATTCCTGGATTTGTGCTCTTCCACCTTAAAGGAGAGTCAGGTGTGGCGCCTTAAAACAAAAAAGGGGCAAACCATGTTTGTAAAGTGAATATTCATTATGTTTACATTTATATCCATAATTTACAACTCACATGAGATGCAGGAGCATGTGAGCGAACCACTTTATGCTCCATAGAGCGGGTCACCCACATGCCGGCCTCTAGGTGTCAGTATAACGAGGGTTCATATCCTTGACCTTGAACATGTGGTTTCTGACACTGTATCACACTCTGTGGTCTACAAACATGGACTAGCGGACGGCTTCAGCTTTGTTTTTAGCTTTTAGTGTGTCATTGAGGGGTGATGTTCCACATAAACAGCTCTTTTTAAAATTACTGAACAACACAACACAGTTCGAGGCATGAATGTGGAGTCTTAGGCCTGACATTAGCGTGATGACAGCTTTTACAGTTACAGTTGTTGACGCCGGTCTCGACACCAAACGTGTGGCTGATTGACTACATTTGTTGGAAGATACACTGATTCTTACCAGATTTTACAAATACCGAACCCTTGTGTGCATGAGTAGTAATGTACACTGAAAGTGTTTCCAATAAAGTGGCCTGTGAGGACAAATACAATGAACCCAGCTGGACACCAACATCAATACACATCGATATTTGATTGAATGGACGTACATTTCAACAAAATATCAACCTCTGTTTCATTGATAGCCAGCTAGGAAGGTGTTTCTATTAAATTGGCCATTCGTTTAAAGGTCAAGGAATGCGTTTCTCCTAAAATGGCCAGCAGGTGTTTCCAATAAAGTGGCCAGTAAGTGGAAATATCTTACAATGCAGGTGTTTCCAAAACATGTGTCAATCAGAGGAAATCCTTCTAATAAACTGGCCATTTGATGTTTTCTATAAAGTGGCCACCGGTGTGAAGGATAAAGGAAAGTGTTTCCACTAAAGCGACCAGTGTTATGGTGTTCTCTCAGTGAAAGTAACACATTGACACACAGTGGTGGTCTATTTCTGGAGACGTGAAGGTAACGCAGGTCTCGAAGGAGAAGGAAAGTCTCCCTCCTCTGAAACTCGATCCGTGGACATTAACACGGGTCTGCCCAGTTCTCCCAGTGGCCCCTGATGTATACAGTACTTACCCTTGTTTTTTTGTCCCTAGTCATGTGCTCTGAAAAGGCAGTGTGTTTATTTTACACAGAACTAAATGAACTAAAGGTGGTCTCTGACTTTTGCACAGTAATGTTCAGAACATGTATCTACAAAGCTTCAAAAATACAAAAGCACTGGGGAATGTCTTGAATCCCATCACCCAGTCGCTGTATACATAGTAAAACTTGACATGACTTAAACCAATTATATTAAATGTTTCACAGCCGAACAGCTCAGAACCCATGAAGACTTGGGTTCGAACTTCTCCTGGAGCCACTCCCTCTAAGACGGGGTTGCATTTGTAACACTCCTGCTGCCAGTTCCCTGCCCAGGTGAAACAGGATGGTTGTGACTGGAAGGGCATCCGGTCTAAACCTGTGTCGGCTGGATTGACCATGAGAGATATCTCTATCCTCAAGTGCACAAGCCTGATGGGAACCGGGGGTGGAGTTAAGGAGCTTTCTGTGTTGATGAATGCAGATCCTGGTGGAGAAGGTTCTGGAAGAAAAGTCCATCTAGACCTTTCGAAACAGCTGATAGACAACCGTAAGGTCACCAGGCTCAATGCCAAGCATGAGACAGAGGCACAGTTTTTGACTGGGAGTAGCTGGGAGTTTTGGACTTGATATTGACAATAATTCAGTATCAATGTATATTGCAATATAAGATGATTCAATAACAAAGATATTCTTAAAGATATCTTCAATATTTCAATATCCTTTATTTACAGCAGCTGTCACAGACCCAGGTTCATTACAGGGAGTTGTCATCAGTTCATTAAGACATTTATGTTTGATGGTAATGTTATGTTTATCGATATCTGAATTATATCGTACCGACCGTAATTAAGAATTATATCATGATATAAATTCTACCCATATCATCCAGCCCTAGTTGGGAGGCAGTGAATCTTATGGAGTGATGGCGTTCCATCCAGTACCTTTGGGACTCAGTAAACATCAGTGCCTGACCTCAGTAAGTCTGTCACGGCTGCAAACAAATCCTCAGCAGATGTTCTAACAACTAGTGTAAAGCCTTCCCAGAAGAGCAGAAGCTGTTACAGGATTCATACGCTCTATTTTAGAAGAAGGTTTGAAGGAAGTGCATTCAGATCTTACAGAACAAACCCAATTCTGACTCTATTTTTTTACTGCTCCCAGTAAGCCATATGTGGCATTTTAACCGAGTATCTCCGGTTAAAAATATCACTGGCTGTAAATGAGAAGCTCCCCCGGTGTACCACACTGGCCTGACTCTCCAGCCGAGCCCTCACCTCGACGCGTCCACTCTTAGAGCAAGAGTCGCTCTAACTGTACATTTGAATGTGCCTAGTAAATTACAGCTGATTGGACGTGAGGTAACCAGGCCCTGCGAGACTCTGAACTGCTGACCAGTGTTGAGGAGTCTCAAAAGAGGCCTTGGGAGTGGTCTAAAAATAGCCCGGCCCTCTCAGCTTGCCCTAAGAAAGTTAAAAAACTTCCAGAGCGTCAACCGATCCGCCCTGTGACATCAGGGGCTGGCCTTAAATAAGAAGGCCTCTGCCCAGGGCTCAGGACCACTCTCCTGGGACTACGGCTTCTTCTCTTCTGCCCCTTCTCCCCGCAATCTCGAGGCATCATGGTGTGTACTTACCTTGGAATATTCTTCTTTTTCTCCTTATTGTCACATGCTGTGGAAACTCTCACCGTCCGGGCGGTTTCAGGACACTTGTCAGGATACTCTCCCCTTTCTTGCGTCTCACAATGCGGCAGAACTTTCAGAATGGGGAAGGACTATGGTTATTTGTCTCTGCAAAACGTCCTCCTAAAAACCTGACAAAACTGGCAACTGAATTTCTTTTTTTGCCCAAAAACATGACATATATGGCTAAGTTTGATCTCTGTCCAACACTGACATAATACAAGGTTTTTAAAGCCCTAAACAATGTGATGATACACTACCTGTAGCCATGTAACCTGGACTGACTTTTTGTGTTTATGTCTTTGCCAGGGTGATTTCAGTGCTGACCAGATTGAGGGTAAGTATCCTATATCCATCCTGTCCAAAATTCCTGAAAAACTACTGTAAAATTCCCTCCTTATAACTCTTCTGTGATTGGATGATTGTTGCCAAATATTTACATGACACTAGGGTTTCATGACAACCATTTAAGACTCATTTAAGACCTAAATAAGGATTAGTCCTAGTCTTGGACAACCACAGAGAATCACTGTCAAAAAAAAAACTACTGTCAAAATTATAAAACTGGGATTAATTCTAGTCTAGGACTAATTTTCTGAATGGTGACTTAATCTATGTTTGTAAAACTGACCATAAAAATGTTAAATTTAATCGAGACCGAGAAATCAATTTAAATAATACATTTTAAGACCATTCAAATTGTGCTAATTATGTCAGTAAAATTAGATTATATGTTGAAACATAATTAAAATTTAAAATATAAAAATATTTTTAAGTGTCTAAAAAAATTCCTAAATCCACAGCAAAATTAGTTTTTTTATATCTATTACACTCCAAATTATTTTACTTGAAAGATTTTCCCAGGACATTCTACAGTGCATTCAGTGCTACTTAGCATTAGCCGTGGACACCTGCTTCAAAAATGTAGCTTAAAATCCTCTGACAGAATTCACTTTGTTACTAGACTTCTCTGGAGTTGGATAGTAATAACAAAGTCATAATAACATCAGTTGTGTGTTGTTGCGTTAGCCACGTTCCACAGAATTAGCACTTAACAAAAGTACAGTTTGAGGAATTGAGAGGTTTGAGTTCTCATCTTGGTCCAAAAAGCATGTAATGTCCACACAAATCTGTAGTTTTAGGCTAGTCAAGGAATTCCTGAGCCTGTTAGCTTAATTTATACCAAACTGTGAGTGTATTCCCATTGATATGACTGTAACAGTGTGCTGTTTAGCTTCCCCTTGAACAAAATAGTGAATTTAATATATATCCATTGTAACCAGAGATTCAGATGTGTTTAGCCTAATTAGATTTGAGTGTTAGCTTTATTTTTAACCAAACTCTGAGCTGCATAACCGTAAACTAAGCAAAGTAGTGATTATTGTTAACTTTCATTTGACTCAAATTAATTAATTAATTAATTAGTTAATTAAGAGTTTTTGTACTTGTATTTGTGGCACACAGTGTGTCTGTTAGTTTTTATGAGAATCAATATTATAAGAACCAAATAATCAGTAGAATCTGTTGTAAGCTAATTGGCTTTCTTTGCGCTAAGCAGTGGCTATTATTAGCATTCTTTGCAACCTATAAATACTAGTTTACTAGCATCCTTAACATATTTTCAGTGTAGCTTTCATTTTATCTAAATGGTGAATGTTGATAATTAGTTTTAATTTGAACCAAAATTAATAACTGTCATTATGTGAATTAAAATGTATTACATAAATTAAGCAATAAAAATGACAGGTAACTTGTTAGCGTCCATTTAATGTAAATAGTGAAATGTGCCAATTATCTTTATTTTGAATTAAATGGTGTATGTAGCTTGTTAGCTTCACTTTCACCCAAACAGTGAACTTGGCCTCAGCTGTTAGAGTTAAACAGATGTTAGTTATTTCAGGAACAGGCTCCATTTCACAGAAGTGTGGGATTAGCGTTTAGCTCTCTCTAACACAAGCTACATCAGAGGTATGTGAGCTTCTGATCCCTTCCTCCTCCCAGAAACAAGAAAGTCACGCTAGCGAGCACTCAGCTACACACTAATCCCCCAGTCCGCGATAATCAGACATGTTTCCGAGAGATTTCAGGAGATCTGGAATTTATGTTATAATTAGCGTGCTAACCTCCGCTTGCTGTTATTAACATAATCCACAACAGATGCAGTATCCTCTTTCATTGTCTTGTTATCTTTGTTAATTTATTTATTTAATTATATGATTAATTTCTTTATACTACATTTTTTATTATTTTCTTATCTTACTAATTGCTCTGTCTATTTATTTTCATTTCTTTCTCTGAACCCCCACGTGGTTGTAAAGTGTCCAGTGAGTTTCAGTGCAGTCAGCGTTTCTTGCGTTAAACTTGGTTCAGACCTTGTTTGGCAGGAGCCACTTTCTTGGGACGTATCGGCTAACACACTGCCAGCTAAATGCCACCCAAAAGGGTTTGGACAGGCACAGCTGCCATGGGAGAGGACATCAATCTGCTGAGGATCACTTTCCTCTTAACTCCCTGCTGGGGTTCAGAGAAATATCCTCACACTCTCTCTCCTCCTGTCCATACCCTGGTATCTGTGCTAGTTAGCGTTAATCTTTGGACACCTTCGCTTTCTTTGACCTTGCAGGTTAAGTCAGGAACTGATCAGAGAACAAAGAGAGTGTGAAGTAATGTAGGGTCTATGAATACCCACTTCGATTTAGTCAGTTTTATGTCTAGTGTGTCGTTAATGTCTGGATTGTTTTGTGTTATTTATAAATTCCATCTCCAGCTTCACATTATTTTAGCAATGGTCCAAAATGGATTGGAAAATTATCACATTTCACAATAATCAAATATCAGTTTATTTTCGTATAATGCTCAAATTTTTTTACAAATGTAAACCAAATAGAGCTTAATTTCTCCATGTTAATATCTTCCAAATTATAAAAAATTTGCTAAAAAAATTTACTAAACATAAAACTTTAAATAAAAATATATAAATCTTTCAGTGTCTATTGCTCACCCTCTAATTTAAAATGAGCTGCATTTGATTTGAGGTTAATATGATTTGACATTAAATAAATAAATAAACAAACAAACTTGAGTGGAAAATGTTAAGTGCATGTAAATTTTTGACCGTTAATAGTTATTTGCAGCCCAATCTGTGTAGAAAAAAGATAATAATAAATTAATTAATTAATTAATTATTTAAAAAAAAAATAAGTTGACTTGAATATTTTTAGTTGTGGTGAATGTTAATTACCCAGAAAAAACATGAAACAGAAAGGAAATGGCTGATAATGAAACACTGGTGTAAGGAGGTAGCTGTGCGTTTTATCGTACCGTTAATCGTGTATTATTAAATAATCACGAAATGTCAGTATACACTGTTTATTATAAATAGTGAGGAAAAGGTGAGGTTTTATATTTATTAAGCTGCACCACCTTTACCAAAAGTGTGTGTGTGTGTGTGTGAGTGTGTGTGTGTGTGTGTGTGTGAGTGTGTGTGTGTGTGTGTGTGTGAGTGTGAGCCCACCTTGTCTGAAACTAAATGTTTTCTGACTCTGTTCCACAGACTTCAAGGAGGCTTTCGGCCTCTTCGACAGAGTTGGTGATGCCAAAGTGGCTTACAACCAGGTGGCAGACATCATGCGTGCCCTGGGACAGAACCCCACCAACAAGGACGTCGTGAAGATCCTGGGAAACCCCTCCGCAGAAGGTAAGACCCCCTCCGTTCATACTGAGGTTCGGGTTTGTTTTATTAGTTTTATTTTGGGAGGTGTCCTGTTGAACACTTACACTTGGGCTTTGTTGCTGTCACTCTTTTCTCCTCACACATTTCTGCGATGAATACAGACCCAACTGCTTAACACACCGATTCCGTTCAAACATAACTTTTTAGATAATTTCCTCAGGATACATTCTTCTAAATTTCATTTTTGTAAGTTTTAAACTTTTAAAATTATTTAACTATAAATATTTGTGAAATTATCCCAGTGATTTGAACAGTGGAATGATGGCGCAGTTTGAATCCCAACTGCCGCTTGTGCTGATGTCAACGTGACCTTTAAGCTGATTGGCTGGATTTGTTCGGCCTGTTGCTAAGGCAATGATCATTTCTATTTTCTTCAGTTATTTCCTTGTTATTCGATATTTCCCTATTTTTTATTTCTTTGGCTGCTTTTTTTTCTTTTTTCAATCAATTTTCTCCTCCTTATTTTCTTTATAATGTATATTATATTATATTGTCTCCTGCACATTTGAGGCCATTTTTCTTGCTTTAAAAGCCCTACATTTCTTTCTGAATCTGTTTGCTGATCCTAATATGTCAGAGCCTTTGGCTACAACTTTTGTGCAAGCCTCAATTTTTCCAATGCATTTAACTTAATAATAATAACTGTACAGTACATTTGTGCAGAGGAGTGTTTTTAAAGTCTGTATGGTCAGCAGTATAAAAGGTTAAGTGGATAAGTGTGTAAAAGTGTGTGTGTGTGTATTCAGAGATGGCCAACAAGAGGATCGACTTTGACACCTTCCTGCCCATGCTGAAGACTGTTGACGGCAACCAGAAGGGCACCCTGGACGACTACGTTGAGGGTCTGCGTGTCTTTGACAAAGAGGGCAACGGCAAAGTGATGGGCACTGAGCTGCGCATCGTCCTGTCCACACTGGGTAAGCTGGGGGGCAGTGCATCATGGGAAATGTAGTTTATTATCCTTAAAGTAGTGCAAACTCAATTTAGCCCCACAAATTAGCAAGAAATATTTATAACCAAATTAATGAACCACGTTATACTCCACAGAGTGGGTCTCCTAGGCATGGTCAACAGTGCTTAGGTTTAGTAGCCATAGCAAAAACATCATTGAGCAGGAGGAGATAATAAATGGGGAAAACTCATAACTATAAACATGGATTCTGTTTAAATCCACACGAGTGAATCCACAAGTGGGATAGACCCTTCATTGATTGGTAATAGCAACACACGTTGGACATTTTGGACATCAAAGACCACATTTTAGATGGCAACACAACCAAAGCAGTTCTGCTCTTGGTCGAATTCTCAAGTTCTGAAGCGACGTTTAGCGTATTCCTGTAAAAACCATAAATTTATATTTTCATTCCCTGAATTTGCTAAATGCTAGCATGATGTTGTTGTCCAAAGCAAAGCATATATCTCCATTTTTGTGGATGCACAATCTGTAAACATTTCATAATGAATGACCAATAGAAATGCTCCAAAAATATTAGGAATAAAATCATTTTACATTTAATTCCACTGAAAGTTAAGAAGGTTTTTCCCCCTTCTGCTGTAAAGTTGCTAATTTGGAGATACATGTATTTCTTTAGACCAGTGACAAGTGAGACTCAGTCAGAGAGAATCATGGGAAATGTAGTTCACTCACTTAACTCTTAACTCTCTGGGAAGCACAAATGTGTCTTACAAACGTCCCGTTCCTGCAGGTGAGAAGATGAAAGAGCCCGAGGTTGATGCCTTGATGCAGGGACAGGAGGACGAGAACGGCTCTATCAACTATGAAGGTGAGTAACAAGCCCTAAATAGGCCACGCCTCTGGAAATATCAGTAATGTAAATTAATACTGATTATTACTCAAATGTAAATGTAAACAACAGTTTATGTAACCTGTAATAATCAAAATAACACATCAGCATGTGGAACCAGAGCTGCCGTTGTTTCCTATCACTGTGTAAAAGAAGTCCATGCTGCCCTAATTGTTAGATGAACCACAATAAATACAATACAGGACTTTTATACTGGTAGTTAACCCTTTCATGACTTATACAGGTTACAAATGCTTATAAAGGGCAGAAATTTGACTGCGTATTTTATTGTTATTATCATTTTGAAGTGCCTCAGCACTTGTAGGGCAGCTGTCTTGACCAGACATGTGTCAATGTGTTCTCCTTTTACAGCCTTCGTCAAGCACATCCTGTCTGTGTAAGACGTCCCCCTCGGCCCAAGGGAGTGGTGAGAAAGACGGTGTATCTACAGACCCCATGGTGTCAAGACATCAACCTCTGTTTATAAGACCAACCGAACAACAACAAAAAGGACTATGAGATGCCACTTCTAAACCATTCTTTTTTTTTTTTTTTGCCCACGTTTCTTCACTATCTCCCTCCTCTCTCTCTTTCTCTCTCTCTCTCTCTCTTGCTCCCACCCCCCCGCCCCCCCCCCATCTCTCTGGAAGTCAAAGCACCCCCCACCCCCCAACAAACTCCTCCATCTTCAACTTTAAGCAGCTGAGCCCCGTTTTCCTTTTTGTTTTGGGCCCGGATCGGTGGTCCGCGGCGTGGCGGAGACCGTAGGGAGTAGGTGGCGTCCACTCATGAAGTGAGGGAGCGTTCCCTGGTCCCTCGCCCGCCCCCGGTCACTCCAGCATCAGCTAGCCATGCTAAAGGCACCCGGCAGCAGCCGTCGACCACCGGCACTTGGTCCCCGAGCCCTAGTTCGCACGTCCAGTCCATTTCACAATAAACTCTTTTTCCAAAAGCGGCTCTTAGTCTTTGATTTTCTGCACAGATATTTACAGATCCAGCGTATCCACTCCCTTATGGTGGCTAATATTAGCATGAGTGACAAGAAGCTAATTTGAGGAACAAACTGAAAAGTTATTATGCTAAACATGGCATCTGTTGGCCCTGCCTTCTGTGAACAGAGCCAGTCAGCTTGCTGGTAAAGCCCCTACCCATGTTATTATAAGGGTATGAACTACAGGACTAGCGCACTGTAGTCACAGCACCACCCTGAGGTTATGGCATTGATTGTTTCTACTATTTTGGAATGAACTGTTTCAGAAACAAGCTTTACATACACTGCACAAAACAGATGGCTCATATGTAGGGCTGCTACTAAAATAAAAGTACTGCGCTCATGTAAAAGTCAATCAGCTAATTAGCTAATATCTAAAGGAACTAGCGACACAATTTTTAAAAATAAAATACCAGGATATTTTTAAATCCTTATCCTTATTCATATGACTACACCACAGTGGCAGGTGAAATCACAGTATTTGAGGTGGAACAGGGGACCAGTTTTTGCCACTCTAGGTTAATCCAAACATCTTGGGTGACTAATGAGAACATGATGTTTTTGTCATTAAAATGGTAAAGGGATTATATACACTCATCATAATACAAACAAACATGAGATGTGGATTTTCAATTTAAGAATACTCAACAAATTTGTTTTTAAAAATAATAATTAATTAAATAGTATAAACTTGTGTTTAGTGGATAAATAAATGCTTTAGCAATAAATAAATAAACAAAAGTCAATCATAAAAATTAAAACTTAATGATATGCTGCATGTCAGCTTTGTACTTATCAGGATACTGTTTTGTGGAATACACCCACAGAACGCAAAATATATCAAAACAAACATAAACTCTAGCTTCAGACAAACATCTTAAAGAGCAACACAATAAAAGAGTGGCGTTTGTTCAAATGGGACTAAGCTGGGAAAGAAAATTGTGCTACACGCTTAATAAACAATAAATAATTCTATTTTTAACTGTATTTTCAAGAGTGTTTACCTCGGACAGTGCCAGAGCGCATGCGCAGTTTACTCAGCTTGGTGAAGGTCCCTCTTCGGCTCCCGTCCGTCCGTTTTTCTCGCGTTTCCAGCGTAATGGCGAACGATCAGCAGCGAGACGGAGCTGAGTCCGGAGGAGGAGGTGAAATTTCATAAAAAATAACTATTAAAATCACGCTAGAATAACTCTCTCCGGAGAACACAGGACTCTAAACACGCTAGAGATTGTATACGAGGCAGAAATGAGTGAGGGGTGGCGGTTTGGAGAGTTAAAACCGTGCGAGTGTGTGACGTTTTTGTTTTAGCTTCGCTCTTTAACGTCTAGAGATAATTTAAAGCGTTTAACTAATATTTGGGGTCTGAATGTCGTTAGGTCGAGGCTGGAAAGGCTTTAAAACGTCTCTTGGTGAAGCGTGTGAATTTTTAATCCTGGTCTAGGGGCTAAAATTTAACGTCAAATCGGATTGTTATTGATCTTTTCCGTTCCCCCTTAAATGCTGCATTAATCGCTTACTAACGGCTGCAACGGTCCCGTAACAACTGAGGCATTTAAGGTGGAAATGAGAGATGCACTAAGATGACGATTTCAGCTAAATATATTAATGTTGTTTTAAATCAGCGGACTTTTACAGACTGCAACGATAGTAGAAACATTGAGAAATTATATATTTGTGGCTAGATGTGAGTAAAACGTAAATAGAAAGGTTAAAGACATGGGAATTTAATTTAGGAGAAATGTAATGTAGGTTATTGATTTAAAACGCCAGAGTTAGGGTACAGGTGAAGGTAAGTATATACTGTCTTATGCAGATGTTTGTGCACACCTGGATTTCCTCTGTAGATGTTGATTTTAACATATTATCAAAAAATATAAATATAAGCGTGTTTTATAACAGTAACCTCGGGGATGGAGGGTTTGGTTTGGCGTGAAGTGGTCTGTCCTGGAGAAACTTAGAGCATCTGATTCATTGACAGAGGTTGCGAATGGAACCAGACGTCGTTTGCCTGATCCGGATAAAGCACTTTCACAAAATGAACGAACGAATGAGGAGCTGTTAGAAAGAGACGTCTGGTTCCATTCGACAGCACTGTGAAGATTTCCAGGAGCAGTGTAGTGCGTAGTATTAATAAAAGAACAGTTATAGAGGACGAGTTAGAGCTAGGAAGATGACCCTTACCGACCGCAGCACTTCTGAGCAGGTCCTCCTGGCGTCCCTCACCTTTCAGGTAACTGTAGCTCTCTCCTTTGGTCACCAAGGCTACAGTCGCTCACCTTGGTAAGTTGTCTCGCCTCCAGCAGGAGCGGAGAGGAAGGGAGGCAGTGTGAAAAGTGGTAACACTGTCTCTTCCAGCACTGGGAAGCGTCCAGCCGCCACCAGCAGTGGCAGCAGCAGCAGCAGCAACTCCGAGGACCATGAACACCATCCTGTACCCCCCAAAATCACCAAGCTGGGCTTCAGCATGGCCGGACAGTCCTTGAAGAAAGCTGCCCCCATTTCTATCAAGCTGGGAGCGAGTGTGAGTAGGCTTCACATATGCTTAGTCAGTGTTTTTGATGCATTGACGTTGCAATCAATTATTTTTCTAGAATCAGTTTAATAAGGATGTATCAATCTTTTCCTCGGTTGTCTTCACGTTTTATAATGTGAAATAACTGATCGTTCCTTTCTGGTGCTGTTTTGCTTGATTGATTCTTGAATTAAAGGAGCAATAAGTGTTTTTCTTATGACCCATCCCTTAAAAAAACAATGTTTATGTAAGAATTTATGTACAATTAACTCACATGAGATGGGGAAACTGCTTTGTAGTCTCTGAATGAACCAGTTTATGTGTCGTGGAGTAGGTTCTCCACATGGGGGCGCCTGAGTTATAATTATGTTTAGTACAGAATCTGTCATAGCTGTTTATATAGTGACTGTGTTTGAAGGGTTTCTCACTGACGACTCTGTCCTCTTCTAGAAACCAAAAGAGGTCGCTCCTGTTTTGCCGGTCAAGAAACCGGCAGCAGTGTTTGACGACGACGATGATGTGAGTGTCCCCTGTTCACACCGAAGTCTCAGCACATTTCACGTACAATAATTAGAGGTGTAACAACACACTGTGATAATGTTCTTTTCCGTGGCTTTCCTCTCTCCAGAGTGAACCAGAAGAGATGCCCCCAGAGGCCAAGATGAGGATGAAAAACATTGGAAGGTTGGTCTGTGTTGTGGTTAAAATTCCAAATTGCCTCTACATCCTTGCAGGAGAACACTATCTGCCCAGGGCCTAGTCTCGTATGTGTCTTAGTGCCAAGCCACTGTGACTCAAATGAGTAATACCTGATGGTGGAAGTACAGGGATACGTCATGTGTAGCTATACTACAGTTGAACCTGAAAGGGGCGCTGCAGAGCTGGAACTAACCTGAGTAATGTTTGGAAATGAGAGATATCTTAAGAAATCAAAGCAACACAATTCAGCTGTGAAAGAGCCTTTGACTCTGTCGCCCCCTCTGGCGGAAACGGGGAACTGTCACTGTTGCTTTAAATTGTGGCTAAACAAAATGTAAGAAATAAAAAGACAATTTGGGTGTTTCCGTGACATTAAGAAACCCATCTCTAGTATGTTTATTATGTTGAACATACTTTGGAACATTTATTTAAGGTGGAATTCTTTTAAGGTGGCCAATTATGTGCAAATGTAAATAGTAAGATACTGAAAATATTGAGTTATGAGACATTTAACGTTAACTTTACGACCTGTTTAACCTCTTCACAGGGACACGCCCACATCAGCCGGTCCCAACTCCTTCAACAAAGGCAAGCAGGGATTCTCAGATCATCAGAAACTGTGGGAGAGGAAACTGAAGGCCCATACTGACCAATAGATTCTTGACGTTTCAGCTTATGACGACGGGATTGGGGGCTTTTTATTTGTTTGTGGGTTTTTGTTTTTGCTTTGAAATCTGCCATTTTGTCTTTGTAAAAATGTACATAACGGGATGTGTCCGCTCTGGAGCGTCTTTTTATCATCGATATGATCGTGATGTTCACCACAGCGTGGCGTGGTGCTTTAGAAAACAAAGCATTCCTTTGTGAAACTGATGAATTATATAGGCGCAGAGCTCTAAAACCCTCCAGATTATTTTCTGGCTCGTCTGTACTGATGCTGTAGGCCTAAATCAGCATAATGTGCCCTTCAGTCCCCTGCTGTCTTCATTAAACCTGTATAATTAATTAGTCCCATTAATAGATATGCAGGTTATAAGCAAAGGGAAGGGATGTGTATGAGTTTATGTGGAAGTGTAATGAATCACAGGTGGAAGGAAGGGGTTGAATATGAATGAGTGCTCCTCTTCTCGTGATGTGTTCTGCTTTTCTTTTGGAAAGAGCATTAAAGATAATTCAGGAGTAAATGCTGTGTCCTGTTTGTCTCGTTCTGAAGGAGAACTCAACTGATCTCCTTATGTGTTTATACAAGTATGACTGGGCCAGAGGTGATTAAACACAAGGAACACATTAAATAATGGTAAAAATGTAAATACATATTTTATGTCAAACATAAACAGCAATATTAGAAATAGTACCAACTAAGGTTAACAAACACTAATCAATAAAACAGAAAAGTAGACGTTTCAGTAACGGAGATGTGACCTTGTTCCAGAGAAGCTACAAAAAGTGACAGAAAAATCCTAACTAACAACGAATGGTGCTTTCCCACTGCATTATGCTCTACTCAGCTTTCCTGCTCCTCCACCAGGTGAATCAGGTCCTGGTTCTGGAAGCGGGTTCTTGTTTAGTGGCTGTTCTCTCGTGGTTCAGAGCGAGTCGAGTAGGGACTAAACCGTGGCGTGTAAACCTTGCAGAGCGCTGATCGTCCAGAGAGAGTCGTCACTCTACGCCACGCAACGCAGACGACCAGCACCAACTCTCCATCTGTAAAATCTCCAGCTGCAGCAGAGATCACGTTTGTTTTTATCCGACTCACGACGGCAGCTCGTAAAATGACGCCGTGGTCTTTTGAAGAGGTTCAAACGCTCCTTGGATCGGTGGCCGACGAAAGAATCCAGCGAGAGCTGGACGCTGCAACAAGGAAGGAACAAACTCTACTGATCTGTCTGAACTGATGACGGAGCTGGGTTCAGTCCCAAACAACAACACGCCGATACACCATGAGTAAACACCGCTTAACGTTACCACCGCCGTTGTGGTTTCCAAAGCCCACTGTTCCCCTTAGAGACGGGGTTAGAGACGACACCCGATACATTTTGAGGGCAGTAAACCATAGTAATGCAAAACTAACCAGGGACCAAGAGAGTAGAGTAGGTATCCTGCAGTTGAAGAGCACCAAAAATGTATCTAAATATATTATCCCAGATTAAACCAATTTTAAACTAAAACATCAGGCAGCTGTAATACACTCCTGATCTACCCCAATGGCAGCCTTGGCTCAAATATTAAAATAAGACGACAAAGAGAGGGCTCCAATGAAAGCAGAGGTCAGTTTCTAAAACCAAAAAGCAAAATCCATCACATGTAAATGTGTAAACGAAAGCACAGTCTCCTATGGCAAGTGTTTTAAAAATATTTATATTTTTGTATTTAACCAGACATTTTTTAAGTAACTTTTATCACCATCTTTGCATTTAATTTCTTGTTTCATATCTGATCTGTTTGCAACTTGGGAGCGGGACATTGTATCAGTAGCCAGTGACTGACAAAGTGGCGCCTTAAATACAGATGTTTTGTTTCTGAAACCTGGGTTCTGCCTTTTGGTTTTACAAATATTGGCCTCATTTTGGTGCCACTTGGCTGCAACCTATAACGCTGCGAGTTTGTCACGAGCCTGCGTGAGGCGTTTCTTGCGGCTCAGGAGGTTGGCTCGCTTGTTGCCGATGTCATGCTCCTCTTGTAGAAGCTGCTCTGTGGTCTTTGTATCATTCGGCATCTTATGCATTTCTCGCTGCAGCTGCACGGCCAACTCCTGCAGCAGCAGATACCTGATCACCAGCGGGACCTGGTCAGCCAGACGCTTACTTGCAATCTAGACACAGGGCAGATAACATTGTATCGTAGGTGGGTTGGTTATTGGTGTTGATTATATTGGCTGTACACTCAGAAACTGAAGGAACGACAGTGTCACCAGGGTCCAAGTGCAAAAAAAAAGAAAAAAGCAACAAATTGTTCATTTATTCATTTGTAACTTTTATCCTGATCAGGGTTTACCCAAGCACCTATACATCGGGAATAACTGGGTGCAAGGCAGGAACATAACCATGACAGGGCACAACACACTCAGTCACTCACACACACACCTGTGGACAATGGGAGAATACACACTAAACCCCAATTTATACTTCTACGTCTAACCTACGCTGCAGAGAAAGTGTTAATAACTACAGTGTAACTACGCATCACATTAACAGACCTCAATGACTGTGGTCAGTAGTCAGACAGGCATTGTTTAAGTTGAACCGAAGTACAGAGACATGAACTCATCACAACTCCTGAATCTCACAACCAGGCAGGAGAAACGTCATGGTTTTGTATTTGTTTCTTTCCTGGCACCTCATGTAAACTATACTCGCTCCCAAACAATGCCCTACTCCCTAAATGCATTTTAAAGATTTCTAAAAGTAAGTCTACTGCCTCACTGCATTGTGTACTACATGGTATAGTGCATAGTTTGATTTTCAGCGGTGTTATTGCAGAGTGACGCAGACACCAACACAGAAGTGTAAACACTCAAAAGAACTTAAGAAACACTCACTTTGTAGTAGGATTTAATGTGGCTCATCAGCTCCCGAAGAGTGGCGCGGTTGTCTGGGAGATAGCAGAAAGTTGATGTGTATGAGTTTTGACTTTTGCTCCATTTGTCGTCTTCTTTCTTCTGCGTCTCCTGCTTCAGGTCGCTCAGGCTGTGGCTGTAAATACTGTCCTGAGTGTAGACAATCAGCTCCATCTTAAACTGAGTCCTCAGCATTAGCTCGGCCTCAGCTTCCTTCTCCTGCTTGATGCTTTCGATCATGGACTGGAATCACAGAGATATAGACAGATAGAAGCATAGACAGACAAGTCCATTATTGAAAATGAGGTAACAGTTTGCAATAAGTGTGCATTAATTCATAACATTAAGACTGTAAAAAACTTTAGATGGTAGGGTATTGTATCAATTAATTATGAAGTAATGATACACAAGAAATAACTTGCCTAACATTTAATGAAATCCTAATATAATGAAAATGATCTAGTAATGATTATTAACTGTCTATTAATGTAAAACTGCCTTTACCCCATGGCTTTCTCAAGAGTGAGCTTTTATATGTTTCCTTGTGAAGGAGTTCGATTAAAGAACATAAGAATCCATTAAGTTACCTTAGCTATTCTGATGAGGTTGGGGAAGCCAACAAAGCTGCTCTGCGCAAGCTCGATGAAGCTCTTTTTAATGAAATCTGTCGAGAATCAAATGAGAGATTGGAGATGGAGATATCACTTGCTACATAAAGTACAGAACAATGATCATAAGGTGACAACAGAACATGAGATGAAAGTGCTCAGCCGAGGTTTGTAGGTAATCGATGGTTAATTTTTCCAAATCCCATGTCTTCATTAGTGTATAATCACCCTTGGCTTGGCATGAGCTCACGATATCAACGCAGGGAGAGGGTCCTCTTACAAGAAACCACCGTGTGGCAACAGTAGCTCCAGACGGATAAACCTAACACTGGCTCTGAAGGGCACCTTCCGTGTTTTTACATAAATAACAACAACCTGGAAAAAGGGGTGAGGGAAGGGCACCCAGGTGGTGCCCATCTGCAAGTTCACCACTAGAGGCCACTAAGGCTGTGTCTGAAAAGTCCTAGATGCTGGCTACTGAGGAGGGCTCCAAGTCAATTCTGAATCGAGTGACAGTATAAAACGCTACTTGCTGATCTTCCTCTGATTTTTGAAGGAAGTGTAGATGATTCCTTCACTGCCTTGCATTTCCCATAATCCTGTGTCTGATCAAAATCAGCAGCACTTTTTCATATCATATTCTTGCCAAGAAGGAATGGCCGAGGCATTATTGCGGTTAGCAAAAGTTGGCATGTCAGTATCCTTGTATCAAAATCAAATTCGTTCATTCATTTTTTGGTGTATCAAAAACCAATTTCTTCAGGTCAAAACTCTGCCTACACTCTAAAAAGAACCAACTTAATTGAATTGCTTCAATTGGTAACAAGTAATTCAATTAAGTTTATCCAACTTAATTTTTTAAGTTTTTGAAGGTTGAACTTAAAAAATTAAGTTGGATAAACTTAATTGAATTACTTGTTACCAATTGAACCAATTCAATTAAGTTGGATCAACTCTTCTCTTTTTAGAGTGTACTAAGGCACTCACCTATGAGCCAGTATGGGCATCAGGGTGGCTACCTCCGTGTCCAAGCATGCCCAAGCTTTTGCACATGATTACCCGTCCAAAAATGTAGAGGAGACTTACTAGGCCAAAGGTGTCGAAATGTGGCGTACCTGAGATCTCCTTAAGTTTCTTGATGGCAGGTTCCTCCAGCTTCTTGATCTGATCCTTCACCATCACCTCAAAGGTTTTGTAGTTGACGAAGCCTGGCAGCTCTCTGCCACGGTATTTAACCTCATACTCTGTCACTTCCTTCTCGATCCTCATGTTAACTGTGAATTCATCGTGCGCAAGGTGAGAGATGTTGAAACAGGCAGGAAAAATGACCATATAAGGAATTTCGGATCTAAGCTGCATTTCTTTATAATAATCCAATGTGATCTTCTACACATCCTTGTTTTTACTGTCATTTATACATCTCTTTCTGTCTTTTCCTGTTCTGTTTTTGGTTTATTTCTTTGTTTCTTTTGCTTTCCTTGCTCTTTAGCTCCACTCCATTTTCTAAACACACCCAGCTGTTCCTTCTAATTGTTGCCAATAGTTCGGGTGCACATCTGAAGGTTGTGTATACCAGACGGTTAAGACTTCCCTGTGTTCCGACGCTTGGCTGAAGATCTGCCCACTGTACACTTATAACAAATCTGACCATAACATTTGATTTGCATTTACGGAAAACACACATACAGACGATTCAAATATACAGCACTGTGCAAAAGTTTTAGGCAGCAGAGATTATGAGATTTAAAAAGCTATTTAACTCAGCAGTAAGTGATTCTTTGCTAAAAACAAACAACAAATAACACCCAACATTAGAACAAACCCCAATAACATTATTCCGGTGTGATACTCTGTGTGTGAATGTGTTGATTTAACTTTGTCCAAATCTCTGACTTTTGAAGTTGTTCTCCAGTTTGACAGATCCAGTATGTTTGCTAATGTTCTTGCCTTTAGTAACAAGTACCTTTACTTTGAAGGTCTAGTTCAGTGTGTGTCTTGTTTGCATTTTCAGTGGGACGTAATTTCAGGGAGCATGACTGTTAGCATGAGCATGCGACATGGATTTTTTGTTTCCCACAAAAGCAATTTTTGAAAACACCATTTCTATTCCTCATTGGGAAATCTGGCTCAGACTTGGAATTCCCTACATGGGCGTGAGGCTGACTACATAATGGCGACACAACCTTAGGGGCCTATGATGTGACTCCAGTGTACGAGACATTGCCAAGTCCTTAAACACTCACAGGTCTCTCCAGAGAAATCCAGATGTTGATTCCAACTGGCAAACTTCTCCCTGAGTCTGTAGAAGATTTTGAGTTGTGGCGCCGTCTTCAGCTCCTCTCCAATGGTGAGGTTCAGCGCATCCTGAGTAAACGCTGTCACTTTCTAACACACGCCAAAATAAAAAGCTCATTTGTATTATTAAGCTTTAAGGGCATTCAGATGATTTTATACACCATGACCCTACGTTCACAAAGTGTTCCTGTCTCGTGCCCAATTACCTCACGGAGGACTGAAAATGACATAACTACAAATAAATAATTGCATTCAATCATTGTCTGTACGCGGTTTATCTAGTTCAGGGTGGCGGTGGGTCCGGAGCCTACCCAGAATCACTGGGCGTAAGGCGGGAACACACCAATTCCTCACAAACAGTCACCAGGTGCAGGGCGCGAACCCACAACCTCCAGGTCCCTGGAACTGGTGTGACAGCGACACCCCCTATTTATGTATTTCCACATTTATTAATTTATATATTTCCACATTTCTACATTTATATCCTTCTGTGTCTGTATGCAAATCGAGTGGCCGTTCCTACCCTAATTTTAAAGCATGATTGTTCGTCTTTGCCAAACCAGTCAACCTGTGTGTTCTCATTTATGTATTTATTGTTTGTTTATGTCATGTTGGTCCTCAGTTACTTGCTGCCTCCAGAGTTACCTTCTGAACGTGACCTTACCTTTGATTGCCAAGGTTTCACTAAAGTCAGGTGCCATTTTTATGCAGCACAAAGTACATACTGGCGTGCTTGATTCCAAATGGTAAACACACCACATTGCTAATTTGCATAAATGCAATCTATGCACAAATTTGTCATGTTACAGACTCCAGCCAAAGTCTGCACTTCCTCCTGTCACAGGAAATGCTCTACTATCCTTGAAAATGTATAGGATTCTGGATGCATTCTCCCATAGCAGTTCTTCTGGCGTGAACGCAGGGAGGGAGTCTTGCTCAGAGAGACTTCTTGGTGTGATGTGGTGTACGACCCTGACTGATGACTTGGAACCTACCCTAATGTGGCACGAAAAAAAAAAAATTAATAAATAAATACTGCACACAGTGTCCTCAGTCTCAAATTAGTGGAGGTCCTCTGAGACACGTGAGGCCGAACCTCTGCTTCTTTTCACACTGTTCCTAATGCATCACTGAATAACTTAACACACGAAAGAAGAATGTAAACTGCCCAGATCTTTCACATAAGCTAGCAGACACGTGCTAACCAGCATATCGGGCAGTGATAAGGAGGATGGGCTATCTAGTTGTGCACTCTAGGATTCATTGTGTCTGACTGCTGGAGCATCACAGGTGAAATTTTCAATTTCAAATATTTTTGTAGAACATAGAGTTGAGCTCACATCAATGAGGAAGACCCTGCGATCTTCCGACTCTGTGGGAGGTCCAGTGCCGTACTTTTCCAGATCCATCTGCGTCATGTTCAACTTCATCTCAATCTGCTCCTCCAACCGTGGAAGGGATTTCTATGCAAGGCACACAAAATCACATACATCTGTTATCACAGAGAACCCGGAACACCTAACATGAAATTAGTACAATAATAATACACAGTGAGAAGGCTATTCTTACCTGGATGTGGCTGACCAGCTCCAGTGTGAGTCTCTCGGCCAGTTTGGGGATGGTGGCTTTGCCTTCATCGTACAGAATTCTGTGGAAACAAAGTGTCCTTCATGTTTTAACTTCAACACAGGTCCAATTTCTGACAGATGAGATGAAGAGATGAGATGGGATCAGATTTGTACCAAAACAATTCAACAAAACACTTTAAACAGCTAGAATTAAGAATTTAAAGGAGAAAAAAAGCAATGAAGTAAAACTCTAACGTAAAACTTATTGCTTGCAAATAAATTGTGTCATGGTGTTTTTCACTCACTGTTGGCTGTGGTTGTGCTGCCAGCTCTCTCGCTCGCACTTCCTGACTTTCTTTGCGCTCCCCGGCGTTCTGTTTGCACTCTCTGAATGTTTGTTTGCGCTCCTTGAATTTTTGTTTGCTTTCTGTAAATCTTAGTTTGCACTGCTTGACTTTGTTTGCTATCCATTAATTTCTGTTTGCGATCCATTTTTGTTTGCGTTCTCTTATTTTTTGATTGCACTTCCTGACTTTGTGTTTGCGATCCCTGAATTTTTGTTCACGCTCTGATTTTTGTTTGCAATTCCGACTTAAAAAAAAAACTCACGTGGGCGGTACGGCTGGCCCCCAATATTCCACTGGTTTAAGTTTAAAATCGATAAAGAAAAATGCTAGTAATCGAACCCACACTGTGAGCTGCAGCTCTCACCCAGTCACTCACACACTAACCCAGTCACTCACACTCTCACCCAGTCACTCACCCATTTCCACTGGTTTAAGTTTAAAATCGATAAAGGATAATGCTAGTAATAGAACCCACACTGTGAGCTGCAGCTCTCACCCAGTCACTCACACACTCACCCAGTCACTCACACTCTCACCCAGTCACTCACACACTCACCCAGTCACTCACACTCTCACCCAGTCACTCACACACTCACCCAGTCACTCACACTCTCACCCAGTCACTCACACTCTCACCCAGTCACTCACACTCTCACCCAGTCACTCACACACTCACCCAGTCACTCACACTCTCACCCAGTCACTCACACACTCACCCAGTCACTCACACTCTCACCCAGTCAGTCACACACTCACCCAGTCAGTCACCCATTTCCACTGGTTTAAGTTTAAATCGATAAAGGAAAATGCTAGTAATCGTACCTACACTGAGCTGCAGACTCTGAATTTTAAAGCAGATGATTTGAATGGCAACATCTCCTCCCCCAATTATTTATTAAATATTACAGTCGTAGCCCTAAATAAATGGTATTCGGGACGCTGCAAGGGGCCGGGTTTCTTTCAAGAGTCTGTCCCCATTGGCTAATAAGTTTGTGAGAGACAACTCAATGCCCCAGATGTTCAGTGCAGAGGGGTGTGTGCTTCATTTGGTCAAGCAGCGTGAGCAAGAGAGCATTGTGTTTCAGTCAGATGACACTTGGAGGTCACCAGGGGTAAGATATTACCCTTCTCCCACCTGAAGTGGTGATGGTCCCTAAAGAAGGTCTCCTCCTTCTCCGTGGCCTCGCTCAGGGAAACACTGTCCAGTATGTCCTTCTGGCCTCGGCACCGCACGATCATGTAGCCTTTGTTAAGGTTAAAGACCTCGTTATGAACGATCTCCACCACCGTGCCCTCCGTGCCTTTGTCCACCAGGTCCGGCTTGGTCAAGATCCCTAAGAAACCACCATATTCATTCGTTCATTCATTCATTCATTCATAGCATGTAAGCGCATCCTTCTGAACAAAGCAAGAAACTACACATCCTAAACAGAATAACACACACTCACCCAGTCACTCACACTCTCACCCATTCACTCACACTCTGACCCAGTCATTCACCCATTCTCTCACCCAGTCATTCACTCACACAGTCACTCACACTCTCACCCAGTCACTCACCCATTCACTCACCCAGTCACTCACCCAGTCACTCACCCAGTCACTCACCCATTCACTCACACACTCACCCATTCACTCACACACTCACCCATTCACTCACACACTCACCCAGTCACTCACACACTCACCCAGTCACCCAGTCACTCACACTCACCCAGTCACTCACACTCACCCAGTCACTAACAGTCTCACCCAGTCACTCTCACACTCACTCCTGTGGAATAGAAATAGTAACTAATTTTTCAGATAGAAATTTTAATAATTTAACACTGACCCAGAGTCCTCTCGCCCTCGGGGTCTTCCTCCTGGGCCATCTTCAAGGCTTCGGTGGTCGCTATGTCCACGTTACACGGCACCACCACCAGGTTGATCGTCTCTTGCTTCACGATGAACTTACGGATCAGCTTCTTAATCTGAGACACACAAACGAGCAGCGCAGTAAACGGACAGTTTCCAATAAAGTGGCTACTGTACTGGAAACACCCCCTCAGCTTCTGATGACTGGCCACTTTATTGGAAACACCCCTCTGTGTTTCTAATGACTGGCCACTTTATTGGAAACGCCCCTTTATGTCTAATGACTGGCCACTTTATTGGAAACAACCCTCTTTATGTCCAATGGCTAGCCACTTTATTGTAGATTTCTAATGTCTGGCCACTATACTGGAAACACACCCTTCTGCTTCTAATGACTGGCCACTTTATTAGAAACACACCCTTCTGCTTCCAGTGACCTTCCACTTTATTGGAAACACTGACCTTGGATTTCTAATGACTGGTTACTTTATTGCAAACACCCCCCTCTGCTTCCAGTGACTGGCCACTTTATTGCAAACACCCCCCTCTGCTTCCAGTGACTGGCCACTTTATTGGAAACACCCCCCTCTGCTTCCAGTGACTGGCCACTTTATTGGAAACACCCCCCTCTGCTTCCAGTGACTGGCCACTTTACTGGAAGCACCCCTCTTTATGTCTAATGGTTGGCCACTTTATTGGAAACACTGACCTAGGATTTCTAATGGCTTGGCAACTTTATTGGAAACACCCCCTCAACTTCTAATGTCTGGCCACTTTATTGGAAACACCCCTCTTTATGTCTAATGGTTGGCCACTTTATTGGAAACACTGACCTTGGATTTCTAATGGGTTGGCCACTTTATTGGAAACACCCCCCTCAACTTCTAATGGCTGGTGACTTTATTGGAAACACCCCCTTCTATTTACTAATGTCTGTTGGAGAACATGTCTACTCTGTACCTCCACACATTGGCCATGTTAGTGGAGACACGTTTGATTTCTACTCACTGGCCACTTACAGCTATTTCCAGTGAGACCTATTAAGACTAGTCTGCAAAAATAAAACACAATATCCAAATTCTTTAATGCAAATGTCCATCCAGGAAGCTCTCTGCTTCTCCTATGGCCCAACCCTCGATCAAGTTACAGTCCCTGAAAAACCAGTCATGCCAGGCGTCTGATTCACAATAACTGCTTTGTTCCTGATAATCAGCATCATGCCTACTCACTGCAGGGTACATTTATCTCCACAGAACACAGATCCACTGCTGCACAGCCCAGTGCTAGTTTGACTTTCCACACTGGGACATTTAACCCTGGGCACTGAGAGCACTTTTTATGAACGTTATACAAACTAGCATCAGCACTTGACCTCACCATTCTTACACAGCTTCCTGTGACTGCAGTAAACACGAAACAAAACTCACAGAAACTTGAACGAACAACGTTTATTCTCAGCGTATGTTTACGTGAGTTTTGTCTCCTCACCTGGTCTCCGATGTCGTCTGGCTGGCCCTTGACGGCTACCCGGGCGATCCCCGGGAGGTCGATGAGGGTGAGGTCAGGGACGTTAGCCGAGGTTACCTCCAGGCTGATGAGGTCATCTTTGATTCCCAGCCCGGTTCCGGCCATTTGGTTCTGAGCTGAAAGAGAATATTGTTGATATAGATCTGCTGTTTCCTACTCGCCTGAAAATACATAGTGTTGTTTCCGCAGTGCTAAGCTCAGTCTAATACTACCTTAAAAACACCACCACCTTAATATATATATAAATATATTTTACTTTACTTTACTTTTACTTCAAATAAACCTTAAAACTACTAGCAATATATTTTGGCTGCCACCTTAAAAAAAAAAAAAAGGTACACCCCAGTGACAGTTTATCTGAGAGTGTACGCTACGATGTACGCTTATTGAATTGGCCCTCACCAATTGGATAGAAATTGAGATTTTGATACAAAACATTTTATCATCCAGCCCTATTTCCAACAATATGGGTATTAGCATTAGCATTCAGGGCTGTAGTTCTACTTCGCCTGTTTCAGCAGATACTGTACCATCCCTGATCATCTTCTCCACATCCTCCGGGTGGGCGATCTCCTTCTCATGACCCTGAAAACTGATCTTCCCTTTCCATACACCCTGCTCTCTGCTCCGCTTCATCTTCAGCTCCAGAGGACATCGCGTCACGATTCCTGTGTATGGGATACAAGTGGATCAGACGCAGCAGTAGCTGCTGGAGTTTTTAAACCCCTCAGTGTCTGGACTGAGAACAGTCCACCGCCCAAAAACATCCAGCCGACAGCGTCCTGTGTCACTGATGAAGGACTAGAGGACGGGCGACACACACTGTGCAGCGACAGATGAGCTACTGTCTCTGACTTTACATCTACAAGGTGGACCAACGAGGGAGGAGTGTCTCACAGAGTGGACAGAGAGTGGACACAGGGTTTAAAAACTCCAGCTGCACTGCTGTGTCTGATCCACTCTACACCAGCACCATTCCTTCACAGGGTTATATGTATGTACAGCATGTGCAGATCACACATATTTCAATGCTGAAAATATAATTCATTATGTATTCATAATTCATTTTATTATGTCAAGGAAATTCAATACTTTCTCTCACGTTAAGTTTTAAGCACTGTGCTAGAGTTTGAAATGTATTATTATCACTGACCGCTGCCCCTGGGTAAAGCCACTCCGCTCAGCGCCTCCAGGACGGAGCTCTTCCCCGAACTCTGGTCCCCGATCACGGCTATGGCAGGTAGCGCCAGGTCCCTCTCCTTCTCCACCCCCAGCGAGCGGAGAGAGTCGATCAAATCGATACAAGGGCGAACTTTCAGCTCGAACTCATTATTTAGAGAGGAATTCATCGCTACAAGCAGCAGAATGAACAGAAATAACTGTGGTAGATGACGCTGATCTCCTTCCAGAGCCGGTCTCGCTGGGGTTTCCTTGTGTGTGTCGTACCGCGGCTCTGATGCTCGGGCATTTTACCAGAACCCGACACATGCCCCTTTTTTTATTGGTTTGGTTTTATTTCCGCCTTAAAACCACCTCAGAGTTAGGCTAGCATGCTAACGTCAACCGCAGAAATGTGAGATATTCTCATTCTTGTTTTACCACAGTTCTGAAATATTTTTTAAGTTTCTAATTTCCCGAATGTACATTATAGAGTGGCATAACCGCTCACGACCACAAGATGGCGGCAGCCTCGTTGCTAAGTTAATTTCTGCCTTCAAAATCGCCGCAGAGGGAGTACAAGTGCAAGTTTGATGCCCTGATCCCAGGTCGGTTCCTGCATTGCGTCCAGTGATTCTGGGTAGTCTCTAGGCCCAAAGCGACCCTGTTCAAGATGAAGTGGTTACAGAAAATGAATGTTTTGAGAATGATGTAAGAGTTACAGGTTGTTTACATGAAAACAGAGAAAAATATACAGCATAACAAACTGGATAAGTTTCTGCTCGAAGATTTTCTGACTAGCATTAGCTCTACGTCTGGATGAAACAGAGGCCTTTCTTTGCTTCTGGTGTTTTAGCTTCAGATGTTTTGATGAGTTTAGCTTCGGTTTTTAATGACGTTTAATAGATATTCCAACCGTTTTTCCTCATAATTCACAGTTTGAGACGTAAACAAAGTCGTTCCGAGTGGTTTAGTGTGAAATTCTAGAGTCTAGAGAAACTCAAAGCTCACATTTACTCTCCGCAGCCTGCGGTGAACCTACACCCGTCTTCTGAGATTTAACACGGAATGTAGATGACGGGGAAACAGTGATAAATCAAAAATATAATCTTCCTTTGGGGACTATTTTGTCGAACAAGTATGTCCACCATGTTTATAGGCCAAGAGTGTGTCCCTGAACCGTTGTAAAACAAAGTCTCGGACATCTGGCCGGGGGTTTCTTATTTTGTCTCTTCGCTGCAGCGGTAACAGCTTTTCCTCTTCTGCTCGGGGAGGCATTAACGATGGATGACGCAACATTGCAGTGAGAATTTGATGGTACTCGGCCATGTGAACGTTCCTGAAATCAGCTGTTGACGTTGGCTCAGAAACACAACTCAAGCTCATCCAATTCTTGGTAAGTGCCTGTCTATGATAACAACATCCCCAAGGTACATCTGAAAGAGTCTGAATTCACATTGTAACGGTTCGCCTTCAAGGTTATGGTGATGTGTTCCAAATCCCATATCAACCCATACCCCCACCTCCTGCGTTTCCTTGTGGAAGGAAGGTCTCAGTTGTTGTTGAGATAGAGGGGTAGGGTAAAGGGGCCTTTTACACTGAGATTTTAAGGGACACACACTCTTAAAAAATAAAGGTGCTACAATGTTCTTTTAGCGATGCTATAGAAGAAAAAAAGAACCGTGAATGTGACGAAACTTAGAGCCTCTGTCGCTGCTACTCAGGGATCAGAGCTGCTGAAACTGTACTATGTAAGATTTAAAGGAGGTGTTAATCAGGGTGGGATTTCCATTTGGTCCTGGAGTACTTCTCTGTAGTTTTATTTCCATCCAAATTGACCATGTTTGTGTTTTAACAGTCAGATTTCACCTAGTGTTGGATAAAATAGGAGCTTGGACACTGCTGTGCACCGTATTTAGCCTTCGTGCTGAGTGCACGTTTCCATAGATACACCCAGGAAACCTATTCTGAGCAGCAAAACAACAAGAAAATGAAGGAAAGACTGAAGCAGCTGTTAGACGTTCTCCAGACTTCACCTGGGAGAGCGTTATCAGAAGAAGGATAACTATTTAATCAAATTAAATCAATAAAAAAAGGGAGATGATGCTGATAAACGACAGCTGCAGGTACACAGTGTTACATTATAGTCATATAATATACATCCTGTAGAATCAGATCAGGGTCAGGGCTGCACTTCCAGGCTCTCAAGGGTGTGAGGTGTCCCTCGCTTAGGGGCAAGGCCTCCCTGTTCCTCCAGGTTGTTTTCAGGTTTATCAGGGTACAAGGCGTCACTCGCTTAAGGGCAAGGCCTCCCTGTTCATATCATATCATATCATATAAGAACAGGAATCTCGCTCATGATCATGCGACAACGTGATGTAATTCGGGAACCAGAAACATCTCTAAACTCTAATCTTTGGTTGCCGTTCGGATGTGAGGGTTTAATCACAGCGGAGACGTCCCCCCTGTAAAACTAATCCAACCCCAGTGAGCTAATGAAGATCAAACGGAGGGGAAACCAGATCCCGGAGATAAGCTATTCACGCTCTGAAGATACCCCAGGAATGTCTTTCAGAGTCTGAACTTTGGACCCTGTCCATCATCACACGGGACACACTCCGTCTCCCCTGAGCCTGGACCTGGGGATTAGGAGGAGTTTCCCTAACGCGCCCCAGTGTAGAAACTGAAAACACAGCCAGAGCTGGACAGAGCTCCAGCTCTGCGCCCTTGTCTGGAATCTGTGATCTAAACCAGGAGAAATGCGGTGAATCTTAGCCTCTGGGTGGCGCTGGATTTCAAAGGACTTACTTAACCATAGCTCAGGACCCCCAGAGAGCAGGTGTGATGTGGTGGTGTGTGTTAGTGTGTGTTGTGCTGGTGCGAGTGGATCAAACACAGCAGTGACTCCTGGAGTTTTTCAACACCTGTGTTCATTCAGGGTTGACATGGACGGTACTTGGTGGACTATTCTCACTCTGACAGGGACATTTAAGGGTTTAAAAACTCCAGGAGACACTGCTGTGTCTGATCCACTCTACACCAGCACAACACACACTAACACACCACCACCACGTCAGTGTCACTGCAGCACTGAGAATGATCCACCACCACGTCACACCTGCTCTGTGGGGGTCCTGAGCGCTGAGGAACAGGGGGGATGGGGGGTAATAGTGTGCAGAGCAACAGATGGACTACAGAGTTCTCCTGTGTGGTCAGTGGAGCAGGGACAACGGACAGTGAGTGTAGTGTTCTCCTGCAAGCGTGTTGATTGAATTACTGTGCAGTATGAAATGTGGATATTTGGCTGTCTCTGGTGTAGGTTCGTCCCAGTGTAGCTCAGTGTGTGTGTGTGTGTTTGTGTTTGACTGATGTGTCAAGACAGGATGACAGTGCCTTCCAAACTCCCATGATTCCCTGCACCTCTCCTGTGTGTCAGCTCGGCTCAGGCGGCTGCTCCTGATCTCAGCCTGTGGCCAAATTCAGTGGACACTTTATTAGAAACACCAGCCTTTTTACGTCCACTGAGTGGCCACTTTATCGGAAACATCAATCTATTATGTCCACTGAGTGGCCACTTTATCGGAAACATCAATCTATTATGTCCACTGAGTGGCCACTTTATTGGAAACACCACTTTATTAGAAACACCAGCCTTTTTACGTCCACTGAGTGGCCACTTTATTAGAAACACCAGCCTTTTTACGTCCACTGAGTGGCCACTTTATCGGAAACATCAATCTATTATGTCCACTGAGTGGCCACTTTATCGGAAACATCAATCTATTATGTCCACTGAGTGGCCACTTTATTGGAAACACCGCCCTTTTACATCCACTGAGTGGCCACTTTATTAGAAACACCGCCCTTTTACATCCACTGAGTGGCCACTTTATTAGAAACACCGCCCTTTTACATCCACTGAGTGGCCACTTTATTAGAAACACCGCCCTTTTACATCCACTGAGTGGCCACTTTATTAGAAACACCGGCCTTTTACATCCACTGAGTGGCCACTTTATTAGAAACACCGGCCTTTTACATCCACTGAGTGGCCACTTTATTAGAAACACCGCCCTTTTACATCCACTGAGTGGCCACTTTATTAGAAACACCGGCCTTTTACATCCACTGAGTGGCCACTTTATCGGAAACATCAATCTATTATGTCCACTGAGTGGCCACTTTATTGGAAACACCTGCTTTTACATCCACTGAGTGGCCACTTTATTGGAAACATCCACCATTTTTACATCCACTGAGTGGCCACTTTATTGGAAACACCCACCTTTTACATCCACTGAGTGGCCACTTTATTAGAAACACCGCCCTTTTACATCCACTGAGTGGCCACTTTATTGGAAACACCCACCTTTTACATCCACTGAGTGGCCACTTTATTAGAAACACCGCCCTTTTACATCCACTGAGTGGCCACTTTATCGGAAACATCAATATTTTATGCCCACTGAGTGACCACTTTATTGGAAACACGCACCTTTTACGTCTATTGAGTGGCCACTTTAATGTAAACACCCATCTTTCACATCCACTCAGTGGCCATTTTATTGGAAATACTTAATTTATACATCCACTATGTGAGCTCTACACACTTGGAGGAGAATACTAACTGCCCTTTCACATGGTGCATCTGAATATAGTCCCTTGTCCAGAGGGGATGCATCCATCTCCTGAAGACGTCCACAGAGAGTAGTGAGTGAGGGCTATTTTAGTGTCTGGGAATGACCCTTTCACCACAATAATAGCCCAGAGAGTTGGAGCGTCTTATTCCAACCCTTTTCCGGTCAAAATCAATCTCACACACACACACACTCGCACACTCACAAACACACACCTTTCCCCTCATTGAGTTAGGCTTCCTTCCTTTGGCTAAATGCGCTGGTGCTGAGAACCACCCTGGGTTTAATAAAGAGCCATTAGGGGCAGCTTGAAGAAGAGTGGTCCCAAAACAAAGGGCAGCAGCTGGACGTGGAAAAAGTGTGTTGTGTCTGCGGGGGATTGATCAGATAAGATGAGGTCAAAAGTTTGGACACACCCCAACGAAGCAGTGAGTCACTTCAGACACCAAATATGTGGCCAAGGATAACTATGAAGGTTATTTTATTGGCTTTAATTATAATCACACAGAGGGTCCTGGGTCACCCCCCGGGGAACTCGCCCCACTTGGCTGTGAACGGTGTTACCCCAGTGGGAGGTGTCAGGGGGCAGTCCTTATCAAGATGTCTGAGCCATCTACTCCAACTCCTCATCCTGCCCCTAGTAAGTATGCAGTATGCAGAGCAACAGCTGGCCTGCACAGTGTAATGGTTGGGATGGCAGTATTTAAGCTGAGCATTGCACAAAGAAAACACTGTGTGTGTGTGTGTGTGTGTGTGTGTCGATCACTTGGGGGAAAAAGGAAGAGGGGTTGAGGTTAAGGCTGTGTGAAGACAGAGAAACAGGAGGTCTTCACTATTACACATCACTTCAGAACAGTAATAGAGATAATACTGCGTACATGTATTTCCCTGGGAGTGGTTGTGTATTTGTTACTTTATGAGGACCCTTCATTGTTGGGGTTATTTGGAATGGTCCCCACAAAGACATAAACGTTTGTTTGTTCAACATGTGAATCTGAGATGGTGAACTTTGGGTTTGGAGCACTGTGTGCAAACATTTGGGCATGCCTGGGTAAAAGCAATGGGGGGGGGGGTTAAAAGAAAACTTAAATACAGTGTGTTTCATCAGAGAGTTTATTGTATTAAGAAACAAGGTTAGAAACATTTCAGCGCTGTCGGAACAGACCTCAGTCTTTGTAAATGTATGAGAGGTGAAAATATCGTCACCTTCAATGTAAGTTAATGTATAAACAGTTTATTCTCAGTCGTTTTGGTCAGTTCTTTGCGTTCTGGAAATTTCTAACACAATTACCTTGTTGAAGACTTGAAGTCTGTACCAGCTCCCGCAGCAGAAATGACCCCGCAGATATAGGATTACGAGCAGGAACACACACACAGTGTGTGTGAGAGAGAGGATCTGTTCCTCTTCAAGTGTCAGCTTTATCTGTGAAGTCGGCAGCATAATCAGACCTCAGCGTGACATTGGCCAGAACAGAGTTCCTGTGATCCGCCGCTGTTTTCACAGGGAAAATGTAATAAACCAGAATATTCTGTAAGCTGCGTAAGGCTGGAAAGAATTCCGGCCGTCGGTTTCGGAACAGCACTGTGAGAAACGGACGTGATGACGGGGCAGTGTTGGGGGGAACAGGATCAGTTAAGCCGTCAGTGTGGGTCCGAGGGTCTCACAACAGACCAACGGAATTCTGCACCAGGCCCATATTAGGAAATCCCAGCTCCATTTCTCTTTGAGAAAATGAATAGTAGTTTAGAAAGCCGTTGCGTCCACTGGGGGAGCCATTGATCATCTTGCGCTACCACAGCCCCTTGGACTCTGAAGAACTCTGAAACTAAGGAACACAAAGGGGACCGACTTCTCTGGTGAGGGAAAACAGAGAGCCCTTGCCCCTTGAGCTAGGGACACCTTGAATCTTTGGGAACCTGAAAACAACCTGGAGGAACAGGGATGCCTTGCCCTTAAGCTAGAGACACCTTAAACCCCGTGCAACCAGAAAACAACCTGGAGGAACAGGGAGGTCTTGCCCTTAAGCTTGAGACACCTTAAATCCTGTGCCACGAGAAAACAACCTGGAGGAACACCTTGAATCCTTGGGAACCTGAAAACAACCTGGAGGAACAGGGATGCCTTGCCCTTAAGCGAGGGACACCTCACAACCCTAGGACACTGGAATTGCAGCCCTGATCAAGTTTCACAGGATGCCATTTTCTCCCTCACTTGAATGGTGAAATAGGGTTCAGTTCCCAGCTCCGACAACCTGCCTGCCACATGCAGATTAAATACCCAGCTGTGGTTCTGGACTGACCATTGTTAAGCGAAGTGGATAACAACACAGCCCGCTACATGGCAGACAAGGATTCGATTCCCTGCTCAGGCATGTACACAATACTATACAAAGTTACACAAAGCTCCTGCTGCTCCATTCTCCTTGTGCAGTCGTCCTCTGCGCCAAACGCAGACTCCATGCCAAGCGCTCAGCTCGGTTTCTCGGCTGAAGGTCCCTCATGGCTACGGCTCACGGAGGAAGGCAGGCTGAAAACGAGAGACATAACACGGGCCGAGGAGCGTGAAACATCCGCCACCACGCTTCACACATCCAAACTGAACTGAGATCCCGGGAGATTTAGCTCTCACCAAACACAGCCAAACTCTATTGTTCATCTGTTTCATCTTGTTCTCATCCAGTGTGAACTCTTAGCAAAATATAGAGACACATAGCGACAAAGAAACCCTTTTTTTGCTGCTGGAGAATCCATTTAATACCGTTATTTCACAAGTGTAGTGAGCTTTACATTTTAAAGTGCTATATTTCATCAGCAGAAATACATCCAGCTGTCGCTGCTGTGTCTGATCCACTCTACACCAGCCCAACACACACTAACACACCACCACCACGTCAGTGTCACTGCACTGCTGAGAATGATCCACCACCACATCACACCTGCTCTGTGGGGGTCCTGAGCGCTGAGGAACAGGGGGAAAGAGGGGTTACAAAGTATGCAGAGCAACAGATGGACTCCCGTCTGTAAGTGTAGAACTACAGAGTGCTCCTGTGTGGTCAGTGGAGCTGAGAGAATGGACAGCGAGTGTAGAATCAAGAAGGTTATGGCCAGATTTGTGTTTTTATGGCTTTGTGGGGACCCTTCATTTTGAGCACATTTGGGATGGTCCCCACAAAGATATAAAAACGGGGACTATAGGAGGTACATAACCGTGCCATAATCACTGTGCAATTCTGTGTGTGTTGAAATCCTAAGGCTCCCTACAGAAATCTGAAACAGCGGTGATATTGACCTGGTATGGATTATTGTTGGAGAGTGGTGTACATTGGCAGCTGTGTGTCCCCTGTGGTCAGCAGCTCTGGAGCCCAACTGGACGGAGAAGGGGAGGTCATTGGCAGCTGTAAATAATGTTTCTAATCACCTGATCAATCATAATCTGATCTGTGTTTAGTAAAATGAACAGATGTCCGCTCGGATCCGAAGCTTGTTGAAAGGCCTCTGCTGAGGTCATGGCTTTGTAAATACACCATAGGTCCAGACGTGTGTGGACCACTCTTTATATTCCACGAACACGGCCATGCCCGATGCCAAGAGTCACCCGGGGCGTGAGTCATGCTCCCCTGGCTGCCATCAAATCCTCACAGCCATGTTCCAACCACAGCAGCGCCTTCCTGCACAAGTAGATCAGAGCAAAACTCCCTAACCCTGCCCTCCATTTCAGAAGAGCAGTTGGATTAGCAGATGTCTGTGAGTTTTTTTGGACGTCTGGTGTGTCATTAAAAGTTCTGAACGCTAGAAGTTGCTGGAGTCAGATTGTTTGAGTTGCTGAAAGGCCTCTGCTGAGATCACTGCGCTTGGCTTTGTCTCACCGCCTCGTGGATGTATGTGAGAGTCTGTCAGAGCTAACTAGGCCCTGTTACAGGACCGAGGGATGTAATGGAGGGATGTATTGGAACGATGGATTGGAGCGCTGCCTCACGCTTTGGCGAAGCTGGAAATTCACACGTCGCTTGGCTCCCACTCGGACGAATTCTCCGCGGATTATTCACCGCCGAACACTGTCATAACTCATTCGCCGTAACGACAGCCAGTTTTCTTATGTCTGGGGTCTGAGCCGTGCCCCCCCCCACACACATACACACACTTTTCCCGGTGACGCCAAACAGATGTTATCCCCCTCCTCTCGGTTTCCTTTGTACCTCAGCCGCGTTGGTGCAGTTGAAAACCTGCAGCGCGTGGAGATGAAACCGTCGTGTGTCGGAGATAAAAGCTAATTCACAGAGAATGTGTCATTTTCACGCCGCTAACAGTAGACAGCTTTATGAGACGAAGAGACAACCACTTCAGATCCTTTCAGTCTCGCTTTATTAGAAACACCCATCGTCTGGATACATTAAAGGGTCAATAGGGGAATGTACGTATAAGGCCTGTGTTTCCAATAAAGCGGCCAGTCAGGGGAGATACATGGGCGGTGTTTCTAATAAAGTGGTCAGAGATGGAATATATATGGTCTTTCAAATAAAATGGCCTGTGCGTGCTAGTACACGGGTACTGTTTCCAATAAAGTGGCCTGTGTACGAACCTCAAAGGTCAGTGTTTCCATTAAAGTGGCCAGTGTACAAACCTCTAAGGTCAGTGTTTCCATTAAAGTGGCCAGTGTACAAACCTCTAAGGTCAGTGTTTCCAATAAAGTGGCCAGTGTACGAACCTCTAAGGTCAGTGTTTCCAATAAAGTGGCCAGTGTACAGACCTCTAAGGTCAGTGTTTCCAATAAAGTGGCCAGTGTACAAACCTCTAAGGTCAGTGTTTCCAATAAAGTGGCCAGTGTACAGACCTCTAAGGTCAGTGTTTCCAATAAAGTGGCCAGTGTACAGACCTCTAAGGTCAGTGTTTCCAATAAAGTGGCCAGTGTACAGACCTCTAAGGTCAGTGTTTCCAATAAAGTGGCCAGTGTACAGACCTCTAAGGTCAGTGTTTCCAATAAAGTGGCCAGTGTACAGACCTCTAAGGTCAGTGTTTCTAATAAAGTGGCCAGTGTACAAACCTCTAAGGTCAGTGTTTCCAATAAAGTGGCCAGTGTACAAACCTCTAAGGTCAGTGTTTCCAATAAAGTGGCCAGTGTACAGACCTCTAAGGTCAGTGTTTCCAATAAAGTGGCCAGTGTACAGACCTCTAAGGTCAGTGTTTCCAATAAAGTGGCCAGTGTACAGACCTCTAAGGTCAGTGTTTCCAATAAAGTGGCCAGTGTACAGACCTCTAAGGTCAGTGTTTCCAATAAAGTGGCCAGTGTACAGACCTCTAAGGTCAGTGTTTCCAATAAAGTGGCCAGTGATGGAACCCATAAAGTCAGTGTTTCCTATAAAGTGTCCACTTCATGAAATTGCTGTTGACCTCTGATATAAATTTGCCAGTCCACCTTAAACAGGGAATCTGTTATATACCTCACAGGTCCCAGAAGGCAGCTGCTGAGCCATTTAAGGTGGATATGATTTATATTTGCCATGTTGCCCACCCGCGTCCCTCGCCCCCCCTCGCTGTGGGAACGCTGTTCCACTTCTCCTCTGGAGAGACGAAAGATGGGCAGTCTGTCTCCTTATCTACCTCCATTTTAAAAAACAGTTAAAACAATTAAGACAATGCATAATGGCCAGGGACTTCCTCCATTGTTTGCAGTGGGTGGAGAGCGGGGGTCTTTCTGTCGCCAGTGCGAATCTCCTTTTCCTCCGCCAAGACACACTCTGAAACACACAAACACACACACACACTTAAACTCTGCTGTTTTCTTGAGCAATGGTCTCCAAAGTTCACAATGTGTGTTGCCCACTCAGATTCAGATTACACCATTAATATTCTTCTTAATGTTAGCCAAAACTAGCCTAGCATCTAATATTTGTGTCATCAGGTTTGTATTTTAGCTACAAGGATAATCCAGCTAAGTAATCCTAGCTTATGTACAGAATGCTACATGACTACACTTCTGTTTACTATAAATATAACAATAGTGCTAGCATAGCTTCACAACATAGCATAGCTTGTTGCTGTTGCTATGGTAGAATGTATGCTATGTTCTGCTATATGATGAACCTTTCTGTATGTTTTTAGAGCTTACAGCTAACAGACACCACAATATCAAGTTTATTTGATATTGAATCACTGGCTTTGCTTAGCATTAGCACACTCTTTGCCTTAAAAACAAACAGGGTATGCTACCACAACTAGAAATATTAGCATGCCTCTTTGTCAATGATTTTAGCTACAATCACGACAGTGTCAGAAATCAAACAAAGTGTGTTACAGATTTCTAAACAATTCTTAATGTTAACAATAAAGTGTAATCTTTCAGAATTTAACAAACTTTTTTATATAATTCTTATAAAATAATATTTATTTTGTTTTTACTCATAAATAATTATAAATATGCTATGATGGAGAATTAGTGTGAAGTTGAATACATGTGAGATACAGTGGTATCTATAAACATAGAGGAAATGTAGACTAGAACAAAATAGCTACTGCTGCTGTTAGCTATGCTAGTGATTTTAGCTATACTTCACAACTTCTCCTTATTTTTTAAAAGTAAACCTTAGTTTAAGACTTGACCAAACCACACTGCACAGTCTGAGGTACATTTGGGATTATTTAGGGGTGTAGTTAGCACAGTGCTAAGAGTTAAAATATAAGCTTTCACATAGAAGCTTTAGCCACGTTAGCGGCGTAGCTCCAGTGCTGAGCCAAAGAAGCAGGAGTCAGTTGGAAATGTGTGTAATCTGGATTCTCGTTATGGATTTCGACTTTAAGAAAATTTGTTCTGGCATTGATTAGCTTTAATAAGTTGACCTGGGACAAACCAGAGATGCTAATATCGTGCCCTGGAGATCTACAGCCTGGCAGAGTTTAGTTCAGGTCCTAATCTAACATTCCTGCTCTGTCTAATCTAAGTCTTCATGGGCTCCTGAATATTAGCTGCAGGTGTCTTACGTTAAGTCAAAGTCTCTGCGGTGTTTTTTCCTCAGTAACTCTTTCCAAGGCGAAGTCGACCTGAGCAGAAACAGAAGCCTGAGTTCAATTAAAGCCGTTTCTGCCACTTTAGCTCAAACATGCGCTGCTTTGTGTTTTAAACCCCAACCGACAGCAGTTTTCTTTACCGACAGTGAATGAACGAATGCTAAAAATGTTCAGGAAAAACCTCAAAACCAAACATTCTTAGTCACCATCCAGTTTTAATGCTGTTAGCTTAGTTAGCCGCAGTAAAACCACAGCAGGCCTTTCTGAACTACATCAGTCACAAACTACACTGTACACACACAGCTCCTCGCTCCCTCTACAGTGAACTACATCAGTCACAAACTACACTGTACACACACAGCTCCTCACTCCCTCTACAGTGAACTACATCAGTCACAAACTACACTGTACACACACAGCTCCTCTCTCCCTCTACAGTGAACTACATCAGTCACAAACTACACTGTACACACACAGCTCCTTGCTCCCTCTACAGTGAACTACATCAGTCACAAACTACACTGTACACACACAGCTCCTCTCTCCCTCTACAGTGAACTACATCAGTCATAAACTACACTGTGCACACACAGCTCCTTGCTCCCTCTACAGCGAACTACATCAGTCACAAACTACACTGTACACACACAGCTCCTCGCTCCCTCTACAGTGAACTACATCAGTCACAAACTACACTGTGCACACACAGCTCCTCGCTCCCTCTACAGTGAACTACATCAGTCACAAACTACACTGTACACACACAGCTCCTCGCTCCCTCTACAGTGAACTACATCAGTCACAAACTACACTGTACACACACAGCTCCTCTCTCCCTCTACAGTGAACTACATCAGTCACAAACTACACTGTACACACACAGCTCCTCACTCCCTCTACAGTGAACTACATCAGTCATAAACTACACTGTGCACACACAGCTCCTCGCTCCCTCTACAGTGAACTACATCAGTCATAAACTACACTGTGCACACACAGCTCCTCGCTCCCTCTACAGTGAACTACATCAGTCACAAACTACACTGTACACACACAGCTCCTCGCTCCCTCTACAGTGAACTACATCAGTCACAAACTACACTGTACACACACAGCTCCTCTCTCCCTCTACAGTGAACTACATCAGTCACGAACTACACTGTACACACACAGCTCCTCGCTCCCTCTACAGTGAACTACATCAGTCATAAACTACACTGTACACACACAGCTCCTCGCTCCCTCTACAGTGAACTACATCAGTCACAAACTACACTGTACACACACAGCTCCTCACTCCCTCTACAGTGAACTACATCAGTCATAAACTACACTGTGCACACACAGCTCCTCACTCCCTCTACAGTGAACTACATCAGTCATAAACTACACTGTGCACACACAGCTCCTCGCTCCCTCTACAGTGAACTACATCAGTCACAAACTACACTGTACACACACAGCTCCTCGCTCCCTCTACAGTGAACTACATCAGTCACAAACTACACTGTACACACACAGCTCCTCGCTCTCTCTACAGTGAACTACATCAGTCATAAACTACACTGTACACACACAGCTCCTCGCTCCCTCTACAGTGAACTACATCAGTCACAAACTACACTGTACACACACAGCTCCTCACTCCCTCTACAGTGAACTACATCAGTCATAAACTACACTGTGCACACACAGCTCCTCACTCCCTCTACAGTGAACTACATCAGTCATAAACTACACTGTGCACACACAGCTCCTCACTCCCTCTACAGTGAACTACATCAGTCATAAACTACACTGTACACACACAGCTCCTCGCTCCCTCTACAGTGAACTACATCAGTCACAAACTACACTGTACACACACAGCTCCTCTCTCCCTCTACAGTGAACTACATCAGTCACAAACTACACTGTACACACACAGCTCCTCGCTCCCTCTACAGTGAACTACATCAGTCATAAACTACACTGTACACACACAGCTCCTCTCTCCCTCTACAGTGAACTACATCAGTCACAAACTACACTGTACACACACAGCTCCTCGCTCCCTCTACAGTGAACTACATCAGTCATAAACTACACTGTACACACACAGCTCCTCGCTCCCTCTACAGTGAACTACATCAATCACAAACTACACTGTACACACACAGCTCCTCGCTCCCTCTACAGTGAACTACATCAGTCACAAACTACACTGTACACACACAGCTCCTCTCTCCCTCTACAGTGAACTACATCAGTCACAAACTACACTGTACACACACAGCTCCTCGCTCCCTCTACAGTGAACTACATCAGTCATAAACTACACTGTACACACACAGCACCTCGCTCCCTCTACAGTGAACTACATCAGTCACAAACTACACTGTACACACACAGCTCCTCGCTCCCTCTACAGTGAACTACATCAGTCATAAACTACACTGTACACACACAGCTCCTCACTCCCTCTACAGTGAACTACATCAGTCATAAACTACACTGTACACACACAGCTCCTCACTCCCTCTACAGTGAACTACATCAGTCATAAACTACACTGTACACACACAGCTCCTCACTCCCTCTACAGTGAACTACATCAGTCATAAACTACACTATGCATCGTTCCGTGTTCAGGGCCATTCCCTGGGAATTCTGGATTATGGCGGGATTTCTCTTTGGGAGAAAAATGGGAGTTGGGGAGTCACCGATCTCACACTCGTTAAGAAAACGGATCTTAAACCCGACGGCTCTGGACAAAGTGTGACGACAGGGTTTTCTGACACAATCCCATTCATGTTGCTCATAAGGAAGTCCAGCTGAGACCCAGAAGTCCTTATATGGGCACGATGCCAGCTCCAGAATGACCGAATGACCTCAGCGGTCTTTCCCGTTGTTGAATGTCTTTATCCACAATAAGTGGCGGTTTTAATGCCTTCCTGTTGTTCCTTTTGCCTTGTTCTTTATTCACATCGTGGTTTAGGGTTCTTTGTTTATTGTCTATTGTGGGGGAAATAAAGGACATACACACGTATAAATATTCACACACACTGAGGAGTCACTGGACTGTCTTTTTGGGGACCATCCCAAATGTGAGCACAGTGAAGGGTCCCCACAAAGCCATAAATACACGACCGTGCCATGTCCACCTCCATGTTTCTACACTCACTGTTTGTTCTCTCAACTCCACCGACCGCACAGGAGCACTTTGTAGTTCTGCACTTACAGATTGGAGTCCTTCTGTTGCTCTGCATACTTCGCCAGCCCCCTCTCCCCCTGTTCCTCAGCGCTCAGGACCCCCACAGAGCAGGTGTGATGTGGTGGTGGATCATTCTCAGTGCTGCAGTGACACTGACGTGGTGGTGGTGTGTTAGTGTGTGTTGTGCTGGTGTAGAGTGGATCAGACACAGCAGTGCTGCTGGAGTTTTTAAACCCCTCTGTGTCTGGACTGAGAATGCTATGGTGTTTTATAGAAGGGACTTGAGCAGATGCAGGTTTCTGTGGCCACAGGAGGGTCCTGGAACCTCTCAGATGCCTCGCCGATACCTCGCAGACCACTGTGTCCATTTAAGAGTGAGAGAAGCCCCCTCTCACTGCACTTACAGTTATAGACTCTGTGTGTGTTGACCTTCGTACTCTCAGTTGAACTTAATGCCTTTATCTTTGTTGTTTCTTCAGGGTGTGTGTGTGTGTGTGTGTGTGGTGGGGGGTGGGGTAATGTACAGGAAGATGTACTCATACAATTCAACTGTACATTGTGTGTGTGTGTGTGTGGTCAGTGTTTGTTTGTATATCAGAAGGGCTGATAATGCTCGGACACTGGTGGGGGGGGGCTTTAGGGCCCACTTTGACTTGGGAGTGGGGGGTAGGTTCTTCTCTCCGCTGCTGAATACACAGCACCACTGCTTTAATGGAATCTGACTTAATGCAGTTCTGAAGTAACAGAGCGAGACCCCTCTGGGGATGCCACACACACACACACACACACTCCCTCTCTATAGACTTGTGTGTACACATAAAGGCCTCGACCACAGACTAACATTGTATTTAAAGCACCATCTTATTAATTCTTTTTAATTATTCACGTTTTTGTTGTTTGTACAAAATGTGTGTTTATTATTTATTGTTTTTTGTTGTTTATTTCCATTTAAAACAGATATTACACACAATTTAGTCTGACTTAAAAAATAAAAACAAAAGACAGACAATTACAAGAAGAAAAGGCTTTATACACACACACACACACACACACACACACACACACACACACACAAACCCCACTCAGCTCCAAAGTGCACCCTCTGTTTTGATTTGACTTTCTTCTTTTGTGTCTATTTCCTTTTTTCTCGGTAACAGCTCCACGTTCTTTCAGACCCACGGCGTCGGGCCGTCTCCCGGGAGCGGACACTTGTGGTAAACAGCAGGGTGTTCAGACAGGGTCCGGACCTGTGGGGGGTGAGGGGAGGGGGGGGCCGGGGGTTTCTCAGCAGGAGGAAGGTAGAACAGCGCGAGTGGACGCTTTGGAGAAAAACAGCAGGGAGCAGGAGCCCAGGCGCTGCTGGGTAATTTACGTCCTCAGAGTCCGGCCGAAGTGTTCTGGAGGCAGAGGCCGAGCCGGTGACAGGGGGGTGTTTGTCTAACCCTGCGTCTCTCCGCGTCTGAAAGCGTTTTTCTGGACGTTATAATTATGTATTTTCACAGATACACTGGCCATTTTTCTCTGACACGTCCAGAACCCCCACCCCCCTCCAGCAAAATATACACTGCGCCTGGTTAAATTGGAACCTTCTGGCCTTTAGCCGTCGCCTCACGGAAAGCTCTGGAAACTCATTTACTGAACTCTACACTCCACACACAGCACACAATCCCAGTGTGCACCTCTTTCACAGGTGGAGAAACATTCATTTAAATATTAAAATATTAAACTTTAAAACTAATGAACGGGGGAGAGTTGAGCGGACACTGACTGCAGCTGGTTAGCGTGCTAATAGCATTGTTTAATAGCTCATTAAATGATTATTAATTAGCACTGGTTCGTTATTTATCTGTACTTATAACGTATTAAATGATTCATGGTTAGCATGCTAACACTGTAGACCTCCTGCTGTACTTAGGCGCACACGGAGTTTAGAGGGCGCACATGGGGAAATGGTAAAATACAGAAAGATTATGAATCTCCTAATTTAATACAGCACTGTCTAGAACTGAACTCTCCATCAATGAAAACGTCTTTAAAGGTGACGTCTACGGTTGTGTCTCTCTGGTTTGTTTGCGTTCAGAAGCTCCACGTGTTTTAAGGTGGAACGTTGTTTTTGAGGAATAACGTGTCTAAGTCTTTGAATTCCTAACTGAAAAGCAACATTAGCTTGGAAAGACACTGGTGCATTATGGGAAACGTAGTTCCTGCGGTGAATTTGAACACTTCATTGTAATGGAGCACGCTCCAGTGAACGAGGGCTAATGACGCCCCTGGGGTGTAACTGATACTAAATGATTACTAGTTAACATGCTAATTATGGTTGGTTCTTGGTTGGAATGGTCCCTTGTTCGAGTGCTGCTCCCTAACAAGGTTTAATTACGTACAATAAGGGTTTGTTATTTTACAAATATTGTTTTTTGTTGTTTTGTTTTTTTGCTAGCATGCTAACCAGCGCTGGTGCCATTTAAAGGTGCTATCAGTGTTTTGTTTTGTTTTTTTACCAATACAAAAAGTAGTAAACAGTGTTTCAGAACATGAGAGACTGGAGTGTATCTGAGGTCAGAGGTGACAGATGAGTGTAATCCACCTCCAACAAACGCCAGGAAACTACAGCTCAGCCCAGTGATGATGTCATCCTGGCACTGCCAGGCCTTCCCCCTCCCTCCCTCCCTCCATCCCTCCACCCCTCCACCCCACCCTCTGACAAAACCAGTCACAGGAAACAGTCTTTCACTCAGAGTAAAGAAGGGTTTACATCTCTCTCTCTCTCTCTCTCTCTCTCCCGGTCTCTCTCTCTCGCCCTCTCTCTCTCTCTCTCGCCCTGTCTCTTTCTCTCTCTCTCTCTCTCTCGCCCTGTTTCTCTCTCTCTCTCTCTCTCGCCCTGTCTCTTTCTCTCTCTCTCTCTCTCTCGCCCTGTCTCTTTCTCTCTCTCTCTCTCTCTCGCCCTGTCTCTCTCTCTCTCTCGCCCTGTCTCTCTCTCTCTCATTCTCTCTCGCCCTGTCTCTCTCTCTCTCATTCTCTCTCGCCCTGTCTCTCTCTCTCTCTCTCTCTCGCCCTGTCTCTCTCTCTCTCTTTCTCTCTCTCTCTTTCTTTTGCTCTCTACGTCTCTCTCGCTTTCTCTCACTCTCCATCTCTCTCATTCTCTTCTCTCTTTTTCCCTCTCTCTCTCTGTCCCTCTCTTTCTCTTGCTCTCCATCTCTCACTCTCTCTCTCTCATTTTCTTCTCTTTTTCCCTCCCTCTCTGTCTCTCTCTCATTTTTCTGTCTCTCTTATTCTGTCTCTCTCTGTCTCTCTCTCTCATTCTCTTCTCTCTCTCTCTTTCATTCTTTTTCATTTTATATATAAAAGCGTTTATATTTTTGTGGGTGATGTTGCCATGGTGATATTCCCCACCAAATTAGACGAGTGAGTGTGTTTGAGAACACACACTAACTTCCCTGAGAGAGAGAGAGAGAGAGAGAGAGAGAGAGAGAGAGATATTAATGCCTCCTAAGACCCCAAAAGCCCACCGTTGTCCCGAGGGGGTCCACAGTCGGCCCCTCAGGGCTCTAAAGGGTTAAATGTGTATTGTCCCCAGGAGACTGAGATAAACCCAATAAACACTGGATTACAGCGGTACACTAATCCCATCTAAAGACTAAACCCAATCCTGGGCTTAATCTCAGCAAAACAACGAGGAGAAGAGGAAACGAGGAAAGAAACGGAGAAAGAAAAGAAAGTATAAGAGAGAGGAGGAGAAAGAAGGTGGAGGGGGGGATGAAAAGAGCTCCGCTATGACATCATCAACAGCAGCAGGTTCAGGGTCCGGGACGCGACTGAAGCCGAGTCTGATTTAAATAAAGACTGACCCTACATCAGCATTCAATCCTCACTGAGGTTTAGAGATTTATTTGAGATTTAAATCTGCAAACTATTCTTTGTGTAAAACACATTTTCCTCACGTTGTGGGGACTTTCTCCAGAGTTAGTGTTAAGTCCACCTTGTAGATGTAGAGTCAGAGACAGTAGCTCATCTGTTGCTGCACAGTGTGTGTCACTCGTCCTCTAGTCCTTCATCAGTGACACAGGACGCTGTCGGCTGGATGTTTTTGGTCGGTGGACTGTTCTCGGTCCAGACACTGAGGGGTTTAAAAACTCCAGCAGCACTGCTGTGTCTGATCCACTCTACACCAGCACAACACACACTAACACACCACCACCACGTCAGTGTCACTGCAGCGCTGAGAATGATCCACCACCACATCACACCTGCTCTGTGGGGGTCCTGAGCGCTGAGGAACAGGGGGGTATAAAGTATGCAGAGCAACAGACACAGGACTAGAGATGTCCTCCGTGGTCAGTGGAGATGAGAGAATGGACGGTGAGTGTAGAAACATGGAGATGGATGGCGTGTGTGGTCTCTCACATTCAGAAACCATCAGATTTGACTAATCTGAATTATTCACCGTCTCCACGGCGACCAGGACGGCACTGATGGGCCTGATGTCAAACAAATGTGGAGCGGATACACTGACGTTTCCTGGAAGCGCGCGCACACACACACACACAGCAGTCTGTTTTTAATACCATGTCTGGACCTGGGGTCTTACATATTTCATCATAACTCTAGGAAAAACATTTTTCCAGGGGACATTAAAAGTCATTTTGGGCCATTTTTAGAAAGCGCTCTTCATGAATTTCATGAAGAAATGCTCCAAAACGTCGTAAAATCAAGTCTATTTCCATTCGTTCTTCTTCTGTGAATATAGATGTGCTGAAATCCTGATGTTTCTAAAACTCTGATATCGGGTCATGTCCCAAACTTTCACTCTCTAGTGCATGATACTGGGTGCTTGTAAACCAAGTGTGGGATATCCCAAGCTCTATAACAGTCCCACAATGCACTGCAGTAAGTTGTGTACATAGATTGTAGCCTACCAGGCACTGAATACCCACAATGCACTGCGGTGCCCACGCGAGAGGGGGCATTAGGTTTTGTATTTTGAAAAGCCCAAGACACCAGGGAGTGGGATATCTATGTAACACCGGTTGGTCCTTGGCATCCCGAACTGTATATTTTCACACTGGGTGATACCACTTCATCGGGTTTAGGGGGCAGGGGGGCCCAGTCATTTCAGGAGATACTGACACTGCATTTAACCCAGCTGAACACACACACCGTGAGTAGAATCAGCTACAGTGTCTAGGGAGCTGATGCATGTTAGGGGACTTGCTCAAGGGCACTTCAGCCATGGACGTTGAGGGAGGAGACACTGCTGTATTCTCATTTCCCACTTGCACCCATTTTCCCTTCAGCCTATTGTCCCAAGCCTACTTCTCAAACCTCAGAGTCAATGCAACCTCACCTTGACCCCCCCCCCTGCCCCCCCAGGAATCCCTCCCAAACTGGAATGTCCCCGGATACTTCATCCCAAAAGACAAGCATGTAGTCCCCACTTTCAGGAGCCACTGCTACCTGGATTCTGATTTTAGACAGAATGGGGACCCTGGTTTGTCCGGGTGATATAGGAAAACCAGCCCGGCCTCACACAGTGCCGCGCTGAGCTCCACGCTGAGCGAGCGGCGAAGTGTGTGGCAGATTGGCTGAACTAATTCAGGATTAATTGCAGGCCTGTTTCAACAGGGCGTCCATATGGCCTCAAGCTTAGTGAAGTGTCTCTGTCCTGGGGAAGATCACACTTCCTCCGGGAGGAGCGCAAAGTGCCCAGAAAGTGTCATCGCCTCCTTAAAATCAGCGTAGAAGATTCTTGTGAGCTACTGTACTCCTTCCTAACATTTGAGTTCATTCAGAAGTTCTGCATCTTCTATGGTGGAGCAGTGTGTCTGAGTAAGAAGCGACTGTATCTTTTAAGGTGGAGCGGTGTGTGTGAGTAAGAAGCAACTGTATCTTTTAATGTGGAGCAGTGTGTGTGAGTAAGAAGCGACTGTATCTTTTAATGTGGAGCAGTGTGTGTGTGTGTGAGTAAGAAGCGACTGTATCTTTTAAGGTGGAGCGGTGTGTGTGAGTAAGAAGCGACTGTATCTTTTAAGGTGGAGCGGTGTGTGTGAGTAAGAAGCGACTGTATCTTTTAAGGTGGAGCGGTGTGTGTGAGTAAGAAGCAACTGTATCTTTTAAGGTGGAGCGGTGCGTGTGAGTAAGAAGCGACTGTATCTTTTAAGGTGGAGCGGTGTGTGTGAGTAAGAAGCAACTGTATCTTTTAAGGTGGAGCGGTGCGTGTGAGTAAGAAGCAACTGTATCTTTTAAGGTGGAGCGGTGCGTGTGAGTAAGAAGCAACTGTATCTTTTAAGGTGGAGCGGTGTGTGTGAGTAAGAAGCGACTGTATCTTTTAATGTGGAGCGGTGTGTGTGAGTAAGAAGCGACTGTATCTTTTAATGTGGAGCAGTGTGTGTGAGTAAGAAGCGACTGTATCTTTTAAGGTGGAGCGGTGTGTGTGAGTAAGAAGCGACTGTATCTTTTAATGTGGAGCGGTGCGTGTGAGTAAGAAGCAACTGTATCTATTAAGGTGGAGCAGTGTGTGTGAGTAAGAAGCAACTGTATCTTTTAAGGTGGAGCGGTGTGTGTGAGTAAGAAGCAACTGTATCTTTTAAGGTGGAGCGGTGTGTGTGAGTAAGAAGCGACTGTATCTTTTAAGGTGGAGCGGTGCGTGTGAGTAAGAAGCGACTGTATCTTTTAATGTGGAGCGGTGCGTGTGAGTAAGAAGCAACTGTATCTTTTAAGGTGGAGCAGTGTGTGTGAGTAAGAAGCGACTGTATCTTTTAATGTGGAGCGGTGCGTGTGAGTAAGAAGCAACTGTATCTTTTAAGGTGGAGCGGTGCGTGTGAGTAAGAAGCGACTGTATCTTTTAAGGTGGAGCGGTGCGTGTGAGTAAGAAGCGACTGTATCTTTTAAGGTGGAGAGGTGTGTGTGAGTAAGAAGCGACTGTATCTTTTAAGGTGGAGAGGTGTGTGTGAGTAAGAAGCGACTGTATCTTTTAAGGTGGAGAGGTGTGTGTGAGTAAGAAGCGACTGTATCTTTTAAGGTGGAGCGGTGCATGTGAGTAAGAAGCGAATGTATCTTTTAAGGTGGAGCGGTGTGTGTGAGAAAGAAGCGAATGTATCTTTTAAGGTGGAGCGGTGTGTGTGAGAAAGAAGCGAATGTATCTTTTAAGGTGGAGCGGTGTGTGTGAGTAAGAAGCGAATGTATCTTTTAAGGTGGAGCGGTGTGTGTGAGTAAGAAGCGACTGTATCTTTTAAGGTGGAGCAGTGTGTGTGTGTAAGAAGTGACTCTATCTTTTAAGGTGGAGCGGTGTGTGTGAGTAAGAAGCGAATGTATCTTTTAAGGTGGAGCGGTGTGTGTGAGAAAGAAGCGAATGTATCTTTTAAGGTGGAGCGGTGTGTGTGAGTAAGAAGCGAATGTATCTTTTAAGGTGGAGCGGTGTGTGTGAGTAAGAAGCGACTGTATCTTTTAAGGTGGAGCAGTGCGTGTGAGTAAGAAGCGACTGTATCTTTTAAGGTGGAGCGGTGCGTGTGAGTAAGAAGCGACTGTATCTTTTAAGGTGGAGCGGTGCGTGTGAGTAAGAAGCGAATGTATCTTTTAAGGTGGAGAGGTGTGTGTGAGTAAGAAGCGACTGTATCTTTTAAGGTGGAGCGGTGCATGTGAGTAAGAAGCGACTGTATCTTTTAAGGTGCAGCGGTGCGTGTGAGTAAGAAGCGAATGTATCTTTTAAGGTGGAGAGATGTGTGTGAGTAAAAAGCGAATGTATCTTTTAAGGTGGAGCAGTGTGTGTGTGTAAGAAGCGACTCTATCTTTTAAGGTGGAACTGTGTGTGTGAGTAAGAAGCGACTGTATCTTTTAAGGTGGAGCGGTGTGTGTAAGTAATAAGCGACGGTATGGGAGTAAAATAATGAATCTCACCTTTAAAGAAGTTTTCTTTGTAGATTCTTGCCTCTTTAACGCAGTTACGGTTCCTGATGAATATGGAATTGGTGTCTGAACATTGCTGTGAGGATTTGATGGAATTCCCTAATGGGTAATTTTGGAAACAATTCTTACAAGCTTGATTTGACTATGAGCCACAGACCTAGACGTCTGAATCTTCTTCACGGAAAAGCATGACTCGACATGGGAACCTCTGGAGCAGCTGCACATGAGGCAAACACGGGCACTATGCTCAATACGAAGCGCTGGCCAGAGGGGTGTAAAGACCCCCAGCTTTAAGTTATAGATCAGGAGGTGGATTGACATCTGAGATATTCATCCATCTCTATACGCTGCCATCAAATCCTCACAGCAGTGTTCCAGAGTCTTGTCCAAAAACATCCCAAAGCGGAAGAATCATGGACAGGAGCACGCCATAACTCCTGGAGTTGTGAACTTTCTGAGAGCGGCAGAGTGACCTCGGGTCAGTGGCATTAATCAGGTCCGTCCTAAATCACCGTCCACTCCGAGGCTGATGAAGACAGAGGACAAGAACCTGGAGAACCGAAGACGACCGAGGCTGACAGAGAGGAACCCATCCATCCTCCTCACTCCTCTCTCCGCGGGACTGTCTCGCAGATGTGGGCTCCTCTGAAGTGGAAGGCTGCTCAAATCAAAGCCCCCTGTCTCTGACGTCTGGGAGAAATGTGATTAGAATCTGGAGCTCACCCAGGAGACCACTTTCCTCATTTACCTCTTTTTCCTTCTTTACCTCGTTCCTCGAGCTGGTGATAATCAGCGATGGCCTGCAGCAACACGCAGCCGGGTCACTCCGACATCGACCTCCTCCTCCATCGAGTTTCACAGCCTTTAGGGACCCCCGGATTAGCCCCCCGCTCGGATCATGTAACCGGGTCGTGGTTCTGCTCCCTCTACGGAGGCCCGGGGAGTCAAAACACAACAGCAAATGAAAGACGAGAGGGAGACAACTTAAAACGAGAGTGCTGAGAGACAAGGGCTCGGTCCCAGTCGTGTACTACACACTAATACTACACAGTGTATACCCTGTACTCAGTTTGGCAGAGTGTAGTACACAAAATATTAACATATTCCATTGTTCCTTACGTCGTATTGAGCTGCATTTGCAAAGCGATCTGTCATTATTTTTCAAAGCTGAAACTCAAGTATCTCCCTCCACACTACGTAGTGCACAGTGTAGGTTATAAACTGCACAATTTTAGAGCCAAAACTTTCAGTTTATGTGAGATAATAAAAACGTGTACAATCGATATAAACCTCATGTCCTTCTGGCTAACGTTTCTGTGTGTGGTATTTGGTTGATAATCTGTGAACTGCGCCAGTTAGGAAGTAGGGCACTATTTTCCACACAGAGGGAGAAGCTCCTCCCTTTCTGTTTCCCGATGGACTGTGGGACAATAGTGTCAATCTTTTTTGTGTACTCAACTTTCACACTTGTAGCTAAACTGCACACTCCAACACTAGTATAAATTAATACAAAGTGTGCAATTGGAACATAGCTAAGACAACAGCAGTGGCCACACCCCCTGTTCTTATTGGCTCATGGTAAGACAGGACACACCCACATCACAAATAACTTGCCATTGTTCATTGGTGTGATCTGTGTGATTAAACGCCAGTCCACAATCTACCTCAGTGTGATTAAACCCCACTCCACGGTCTACCCCAGTGTGATTAAACCCCAGTCCACAATCTACCACAGTGTGATTAAACCCCACTCCACAATCTACCACAGTGTGATTAAACCCCACTCCACAATCTACCACAGTGTGATTAAACCACACTCCACAATCTACCACAGTGTGATTAAACCCCACTCCACAATCTACCCCAGTGTGATTAAACCCCACTCCACATTCTACCCCAGTGTGATTAAACCCCAGTCCACAATCTACCTCAGTGTGATTAAACCCCACTCCACAATCTACCACAGTGTGATTAAACCACACTCCACAGTCTACCACAGTGTGATTAAACCCCACTCCACAGTCTACCACAGTGTGATTAAACCCCACTCCACAATCTACCACAGTGTGATTAAACCCCACTCCACAATCTACCACAGTGTGATTAAACCACACTCCACAGTCTACCACAGTGTGATTAAACCCCACTCCATAATCTACCCCAGTGTGATTAAACCCCACTCCACAATCTACCACAGTGTGATTAAACCCCACTCCACAGTCTACCACAGTGTGATTAAACCCCACTCCATAATCTACCCCAGTGTGATTAAACCCCACTCCACAATCTACCCCAGTGTGATTAAACCCCACTCCACAATCTACCCCAGTGTGATTAAACCCCACTCCACAATCTACCACAGTGTGATTAAACCCCACTCCATAATCTACCCCAGTGTGATTAAACCCCACTCCACAATCTACCACAGTGTGATTAAACCCCACTCCACAATCTACCACAGTGTGATTAAACCCCACTCCACAATCTACCACAGTGTGATTAAACCCCACTCCACAGTCTACCACAGTGTGATTAAACCCCACTCCATAATCTACCCCAGTGTGATTAAACCCCACTCCACAATCTACCCCAGTGTGATTAAACCCCACTCCACAATCTACCCCAGTGTGATTAAACCCCACTCCACAGTCTACCCCAGTGTGATTAAACCCCACTCCACAGTCTACCACAGTGATTAAACCCCACTCCACAATCTACCACAGTGTGATTAAACCCCACTCCATAATCTACCCCAGTGTGATTAAACCCCACTCCACAATCTACCACAGTGTGATTAAACCCCACTCCACAATCTACCACAGTGTGATTAAACCCCACTCCACAGTCTACCACAGTGTGATTAAACCCCACTCCATAATCTACCCCAGTGTGATTAAACCCCACTCCACAATCTACCCCAGTGTGATTAAACCCCACTCCACAATCTACCCCAGTGTGATTAAACCCCACTCCACAATCTACCCCAGTGTGATTAAACCCCACTCCACAATCTACCCCAGTGTGATTAAACCCCAGTCCACAATCTACCACAGTGTGATTAAACCCCACTCCACGGTCTACCCCAGTGTGATTAAACCCCACTCCACAATCTACCACAGTGTGATTAAACCCCACTCCACAATCTACCACAGTGTGATTAAACCCCACTCCACAATCTACCACAGTGTGATTAAACCACACTCCACAATCTACCACAGTGTGATTAAACCCCACTCCACAGTCTACCACAGTGTGATTAAACCCCACTCCATAATCTACCCCAGTGTGATTAAACCCCACTCCACAATCTACCCCAGTGTGATTAAACCCCACTCCACAGTCTACCACAGTGTGATTAAACCCCACTCCACAATCTACCACAGTGTGATTAAACCCCACTCCACAGTCTACCCCAGTGTGATTAAACCCCACTCCACAATCTACCCTAGTGTGATTAAACCCCACTCCACAGTCTACCCCACTGTGATTAAACCCCACTCCACAGTCTACCACAGTGTGATTAAACCCCACTCCACAATCTACCACAGTGTGATTAAACCCCACTCCACAGTCTACCACAGTGTGATTAAACCCCACTCCACAATCTACCCCACTGTGATTAAACCCCACTCCATAATCTAACCCACTGTGATTAAACCCCACTCCACAATCTACCACAGTGTGATTAAACCCTACTCCAAAATCTACCACAGTGTGATGAAACAAGTTACCCCACTGTTATTAAAAGCCACTTCAAAATCTACCCCAGCTACCCTCCTCCCAACACAACAACAACAGGGAGAGCTCCCTTCATGTTGTAGCACTGTCTTTTAACAATGTGTTCTGAGTTTTCTTTACATTGTGATGTCCTCAGTGTTTAGATTTTCCATGTCCTCTCGTCATATTCTTGTTTGTTCTTAGCCTTAAACACTGAGAACAACCTGAGAACCCAGCGCCTGAGTGTGTAGAGTGGAGGCCTGTATCGGGGGGGTATGCAGGACTCTATAAGGGGGACGTATACATAAGCCTCTATTTAAGATCGGTTGATGCCTGCAGCAACAAAACGTCTCCCTCCGTCTACCTGTCACAACACAGCAACGTCAACTGCCTCACTCCTCGCACCGAGGGGGGACCAAAAGAGGAATGGAAACATCCGTCTACAGCCCTCATTCGCAACAGATGTTCCAGCTTTCTCATAAAGACTAGTGCCCTGGTCATTCCTGATACCCTGGACCTGATGGGAACATGGGTGCCCCATGTGAGGGACCCACTCTGTGGAGCATAAGATACGTCAAAGCCGTTGGATCCTTCCTCTCGTGGTTGTTGTTTGTTGTAAATATGTAGCAATTGTAAAAACATAAACAATCACTTTCATAAAATAGTTTGGTTCTCATTGGAGGTGGAAATGATTGACGGCACCTTTAATTAACAAGCCACGGGAAACAGCAGACAGAGCAACGGCTTTTGTACAAGGTTGTCAGCCTCGTCGGTCGGTCCCTCGTCGTCAATTAGCGCCGCATTCCTCGAGGTGTGAAACCTGCCGTTGAGGGAGACTTGACAGACTGTGACCCACTTGGCTCAGGAGTGAGGGAATGAGGGAGCAAGGAAACAAGGGGAAGAGGTAATGGACTAAACCTGTTGGGGTGTGCCTCAAGGCCCACTCTTTGGCCCTCACCTGTTTCCCCTTTCCATTCACAAAACAGACATTTTCATATGCACACAGAGTGTTCCTTTAAAGTCGCGATGTGCAAATTGTGGACAAAATTTCACAGACTACACGTCTTCCACTGTTCCCTGCTTGTCTTTTCAGGACAAAGCTTGCTGTGAGGATTTGATGGCAGTCACAAACTTATTAGTGAGGGCAGCTGCTGGTGTTGGAGGATTAGTTCTGGATCAGGAATCATCTCAAAGTTCTCAGAGTTCATCACTGCAGAGAATGCCGTTCCACTGTTTCATGCTCAGGCACTCAGCACATTTATGGTGCACCTTTTAAGGTGGAAACGAAAATTTAAGTAACTGGAATGGAAAGTTAATGTTAGTCTTGTATCGTCATATACTTAAACACAAATTCAGTATCGTAACCCCATATTGAGTTGCACATATAAAGTGCACCGTTAAAGTGGAACCAATAATTGGAGTAAGAAGCTGATGAATCAGCATCAGCCTTGTAAAGCTGCTCATTTAAGATGGAATGAATAATTCTAATAAGAAGCTAACTAAAATCATACATTTAAGGTGGAATGGAAAGCTCAAATGCAATGCTAACTCAACTTCAGCCTTGTAACGTCACCATTTTAAGGTGGAATGTAAAACTTGATTAAAAAACAGAATATAACTACTCCGTCTTTTAAGGTGGAATTTTAAGGTTATTGTGATTTTAAGAGTTCAGGGGTTCTTAAGGTTGGGGGTCAGTCTTGCTTTGTTGCATGCTGTTCTATAGAGAGTTTACAAACTGAGCATTGCTGGGGTACGTCTGGTGTTTACAAACTTAAGACAGGTAGATTTTGTTTGTTTGTTTGTTTACTTTGTTACGTAATGTGAATAACAAAGGTGGTTCACAATGCCTAGGTACTATGATTATTTGTATCTTCGCTTGAAAAGGTGGTGTTCTAATAAAGATTTTTTTTCTTGTTTTGTTATTATATAATAATCTTATTTACTTACAAACAACAACAACACCACGGTAAACACCCCATTAAAACCCAGAGCTTATTAAGAGTGAATGTGTGTGCTATTAGTTCCCCGAGCCTTTGTTGTCCCCTGTGTCCTTTCAGAATTACTGCCCCTCGCCGCGGTCACGCCCCTCAGTGGACGCCAGCAGAAAGCAATCAGCTGGTGGATAATCCCCCTTTTGTTCCCGGGTTAGGGTGGTCAGAGTTCAGCTCCATGAAGTTTCATAGCCCTGATCCCCTGATTGTTCCGCCCCAGTGAGATACAGACCGCCTTAAAAGGCTGCTTTCAGACCTGTCTCGTTTCGGAGGTGGGCTTTTGTTCGGGGGACCCCACAAAAGAGCCATAGGACACATGTTCTGATTTCCCATTTAAGGTGGAATGGACAACAAGAATACCAAGATAACTTCCTATAAATCACCCAATTTAAGGTGGAATGAGATACTGAAATAGGAAAGTCACTTCAGATTTAGGGGGAATGTAAAAAAGGAATCTTTAAACGTTTATTTGTGGATTTACGGTGGAATGTAAATTATAATAAGAAGGTAATGTCCATGTTTTAGTAGCCTGTTTAAGGTGGAAGGGAAAATTATAATAGGAAGGAAACCTCCTATAAAATGCTCCACATAAGGTGGAACAGAAAAACGGATCAAGAAGCTAACTTCAGCCTCTTAACCTTACCTATTTAAGGTGGAATGGAAAAGTGGAATAAGAACCTGACTTCAATCTCCCAAACTAACACATTTAAGGTGGAATGAAAAACTGGAACCTATTGCCTATTTATAGTCCAACTGAAAATTTCAATAAGTCACTAACTTCAGCCTCCTAAATTTGCCCCTTTAAGGTGGAATGGACAACTGATTTCAGCCCCCTAAACTCAGGTGGAATGGTAACCTGGGTCAGCATCATATATAGCCTGTTTCAGGTGGAATTGCCATAAGAAGATAACTTCAGCCTCTTAAACTCACCAATTTAAGGTGGAATGGAAACCTGTTATCGAAAGCTAACATGAGCCTCCTTAAGTTGCCCGTCGAAGGTGGAATGTAAAGCTGGAATATTAAGCTTCAGCCTCATGAAGTTTCATAGGCCTGAACCCCGATTGTTCTGCCACAGTGAGTTAGGGACCGTCTTAAAAGGCTGCTTTCAGACTCGTCTTGTTCAGGGAGGGGGTTTTGTTCGACGGAGGCCAGAGCCGAGAAAAGCCGCACAAAAGACTGAATGACAAGGCAGCCACGGATATTCTGGAATCGCTAAAAGGGGGGCGTCCACGCGGAGATGTCATGTCAATCGAGCTTTAGGGGGAAGGGGGAAGTCCATCGCCTGGAGCAGAAGGCTCCTCTCTGCCTGACAGCCACACATCTGCTCGCTGAAATACGGGCGCCGCCTTAAAAAGACCACCAGACACATCGCTTTAGAAAGCACCCTTTTGAAAGTAAAACTGAAATGTTGTGAGAAGTTTGTGACTGCCATCAAATCCTCACAGCAATGTTCCAATATCTGGTTTATAGTCTTCCCTGTAGACCACAGTCACAGGCTTTTTAAGGTGGAACTCAAATATCTGTGTTTTAGACCGTGTACATCGCAGTAAAGCACTGTTAAATATGAAGCCATAAAGTCAACTATTTAAGGTGGAATGTAAGACTTTAATAACAATCAGACTTCAACCAGTCAACGATTTAAGGTGGAATGGAAAATAGGAATAAGAAGCTAACTTCAGGCATGTTAAGTTGTTTGTTTAAGGTGGACTGAAATATTTTAATAACAAGCAGACTTCAAACACTGTACATCATTTAAGGTGGAATAGGAAACTGGAGTAAGAGAGCATCAGAAATTTGCTCACTTAAGGTGGAGTGGAAAACTGGAATACGCTAAGTTCAGCCTCACAATGTCCCTCATTTAAGGTGGCATGAAAAATTGGAATATAAAGTTAATTTCTACCTTGCAGAGACACACACTTAAGGTGGAATGGACAACTGGAATAGGAAGATCAAAGTGATTTGAGCTGCAGTACTATTTAAGGTGGAATGGACAAACTAAAAAGGATGCATTTTTATTTTTTTAAATGATGAGTTAAAGGACTGGAAAAAAACCCCACTCTTCACACACATCTCCTTCCTGATGTGGTTATTTAAAGACCTGGATACGGACGAGTTCTTCAGGGAACCGAAGGTGGAATCACTTCAAAGGAGCACCTTTATTTCTGAGAGTGTGGGTTGTGCGAGGAAACCAGAGCCTGGCAGCTTCAGGAAGTTCGACTGTTTGGATGTTGTTTTCCTGAACCCTCTGGCTTTGATGTAGCCTCTTTTAAGGTGCAATGGAAAAGTTATCTTTATGGAATTCTTGATGAAGGAAGTTCGTTTTAGTCTTAGACGTGTTTTAGTCGAGAGTGCCATTCATATCTGAAAGGATGGGGAACACAGTCAGTGCACCTTTTAAGGTGGAACCAAATTGGAGGCTGGTGAACCTGTTAGAAAGTAGCTAACACACTTTTTAAGGCGGATTTCTTTCTTGAACTGGAATAAGACGTTGTTAGTCGTGTGTAGTCGTACATTTAAAGAGCTCTCATTTAAGGTGGAATTGAAAAATTATAACAAGAAACTGAGTTGGAAGGTGATTAAACATGAGCCGACTTCAGTATTGTAACCCCCAATTTAAGGTGGAACTAAGCAGTGAATTGTAAAGTTGTACATTTAAAGTGCACCTTTAAGGGGAAACCAATAATTGAAGAAAGACGCTGACGATTGCATAAGGTGGAAATTTAATTTCTAAATTAGAAGCTGTCAACAATCGTTCATTTAAGGTGGACTGACGGGGCTTGTTTCAGAATCTAGAATGTAACTAATGTACCATTTAAGGTGGAAAGGGTAACTCGGGTAAGACGCATATTTGTTTTTAATTCAGGACTTTGGGGTGTACTTTCAGATTTAACACAAGTTCTTCACACTTGCACGTCTCCCAGTGGCTCCCTCTAAATGGCTCTACTGGGAACCGAAGCGGGACTGCTTTATTTTCAAAAGTGTGGGTGGCGCGAGGAAACGAGGGGCTTGACAGCGTCAGGAAGCTCTGCTGTTTGGACCTTGTTTTCCTGAAGCCTCTGACTTTGCCGGAGCTTTGACTCAGAAAAAAAAAAAGTCTGAGAGTTAGACGTTAGAATCAGGGGAGAATTGAGCCCAGACGTCTGGAGGTGCCGTGTATAAATATGACAGGGAGGATTTAGCCGTGCTTTTAACCCTGGGGCTGGGGAAGTTCACTGCGGCTGAGGTCTTCTGTTTTGAGAGAACGTGCCCAAAGGCAAACTGCAAAGTGGTGCTCTCTGGTTTCAGCAACACTTCCCATAAATCCTGTTTACATAGCTCTTCATAAATGTATTTATTAGGTGTCTTATGTCAAACCTAATACCTCATAACTGCTTTTAAACTGAGAATATAGGGTGTATGCTCATGATATTGCCTTATGTAACCTGTCCTGTGGCTTAGGCTGTGAATTTATACGTTTAGCTGTTGTATATGCTGTATTACATAGCGATCCTGTGTTATTACTGCTTTATAACAGACCTATAACATGTTTATAAGTGTTTTTGTTATAATATCCGCTCCCTATGTGTTTATAAACACTCTGTAGCCGGTAATAAATGCATATCTACAGCACAGAGGACACAGGGGGCTCACAGGAACCCCCCCTGTCTCAGTGAAAATCAGCCAGGCTCAATAACCCGAAGGTTTCAGACGCGGTGGAAGGTGAGGACGGCGCTCTGAGGGGCTATAAGTCATGTGTGTGCGGGCAGTTTTTTCGGGAGGTGGTTTTGGGGGTGGGGTGTTGGTGGGGGAGGGTGTCGCTGGTGGTGGGGGGGTGTTCCTCCCCTTTCTCTCCCTCTTCCATTACTTTAATTGTTTCCAAACCGTTTGGCCTTGATGGTGCCGGAGCCCATACTCCGCACACATGCTTAAACCACACTTAACATTCCTGGGTGCGCAAGCCCTTAATCTTTCCTCCACTTTCGCTGTCACTCGGCCGTGATCAGGGTGATATACAGCGGCGCGAGAGAGCGGGAGAGAGAGAGGGAGAGAGAGAGAAGGAAAAAAAACACAGGGGGAAGGTAGCTTTGAAGATCGCAGCCAAAGGCACTGTGTGTGTGTGTGTGTGTGTAAGAGAGAGAGAGAACTCTCTGTCTTATGACTTTGTGTTTTTCTATCACTTCATTTTGTTCATCCCCCCCCTTCCTTTGCAAGTCATTACAACGTCCCGTAATATGCTCAGGATATTGCGTCTTGCAGTGAGTATATCAAACTGAACACTGGATATACGGCGAGGACAAAAAGGCCCAGTGTTTTACTTGCAACTCTATACATCTCCCCTTTAAATATATCGCACATGAGCCTAGGGCTTAGGTTCACCGTGCTCAATGCCAAGTGTTGGCTAGGGGGGTTAAAAAAAAAAAAGTTGAATACAAACCGCACTCGGCTGTGGAAGACGTTAGGAAGCTAGCTTTCTGTTCCAGTTTTCCATTCCACCTTAAATGTGTGACTTTAGGAGAGTAAGATCAGCTTCTCGTTCCAGTTGTAATTCCACCTTAAATCTGTAAACTTAGTGGGGTAAAGTTAGCCACCGATTCTACAACAATGTTCTGTTTCACCTTAAATGAGTGAATTTAGGGGACAGAAATTAGCTTTTTATTTCAGTTTTCCTTTCTTTTCCTTTCCACGGCCACAGTTTTTCATTCCACCTTAAATGAGTGAATTTAAGAGGCTTAAATCAGCTTCTTATTCCAGTTTTAATTCCACCTTAAATGAGTGAATTGACGATGTTTCAATCAGCTTCCGATTCCAGTTTTAATTCCACCTTAAATGGGTGAATTTAGGGGACTGAAGTTAGCTTCTTAGTTTAGTATTTCTTTCCCTTTTAAATGGGACACACTTTTCTGTGCCACATTAAATTAGTATATTTAGAAGGCTGAAATCTGCTTCTTATTCCAGTTTTAATTCCACCTTAAATGGGTGAATTTGGGGCTGAGTTTAGCTTTGTATTTCAGTTTTCTACTCCATTTTAAACAGGCCACATTTTCCATTCCACATTAAATGGCTATTCCAGTTTTCCATTAAGCCAACTTAAATGGTCGGTAGCTCTCTGTTCCACCTTAAATGGATTACTTTTATGAGTTGAAATAGCTTCTAATTCCAGTTTCGCCTTAAATGTGAAACTTTACACAACTATTATTTTAGTTCCACCTTAAAAGGCCGACCCAACATGGATGGGCTAAGAGAAAAAGAGAAACCATGGACGTAACATGGACCTGGAGACCAGTCTGGTACCGATGGTCCCGGTGTATAACCGGCTGTAAAGGTGAGTCCTCCGGTCGGGGCGGGAAGTAGCCCCCTGGGCCCGGCCCTGCTCGGGCTGAGTTATGGTGGGCTTTCTGAAGAAGTCCCCCCGCTTCGGCCTGGAGTCTGTTTTAACGGACTCCTCTGTGACAGGTCGGAGATGATCTATGGCTCTCCCTCGGAGTAAAAACACTCTTCCTCCCTCGGCTTTTCTCCACCCTGTTTGATAGATGACTGGGCCCTGTCCCTCCCGCTCCACCCCCCGTCCCCCCGCCCTGCGTAGCCCCCTTTTTTTCCCCCGATGGTCCTTTATATCAGTCCACAGCCCTGGGCTGAAAGGAAACGTGCCTGCCACATGACGGTGATATCTTAATTTTCCCAACATTTTCCCATTTCCTGTGAGAGCTGAGTCACACACAGTTCTACAGAATTCACCACACAGAGTCTTACAGAGCGTCCTGTGAAAACAGTCCCTCACAAAGTCCTCAGAGTAGAACAGAAGGTCCTGAACGTCCTGAAGAAAAGCCCACATTGATATCCTGTAAAAACCCTGCAGAAAATGCTAACTTTTTTTTTTTTTGCATTAAGTCCTAAACGAGGTCCTAAAGAAAGTCCTGCAAATGTCTTGCAATTTATCTAAAGGTCTTGCAGTAAGTCCTACAGCAAGCCAAGCAGAAAGTCCTGTAGGATGTCCTGCAGTAGGTACTACAGAATGCCCTGCATTAAGGCTTGTTCTAAAGATTCAGAAAGTTCTCCTGTAAGTCCGGAAGGTCCTGCAGTAGTCCTGAAAATCCTGTGGTTAGTCCTGAATGTCTTATAGAAAGTCCTATAAAAGTAAAAAAGTAGTGCAGAATGTTCTAGAGACAGTCCTGCAGTGAAAGCAACATTCCTGTAGAAGTTCTGTAGAAAGTCCTGGACTAGGTCCTACATAAAATCCTGCAGAAAATCATACGGAATGTCCTACACCAAGTCCTGCACCATGTCCTACAACAAGTTCTGCAGAATGTCCTAAAACAAGTCCTGCAGAATGTCCTGCACCAAGTCCTAAAACAAGTCCTGCTGAGCAAGACTCCTAATATCACACTCAATACGACTGTCTGCCAAATGCCACAGCTGTAAACATGGGCAACATAACATTTTGGGAGGTCTCACCACACAAGTCAAAAAGGAGATCACCTTAATGTCTCAGCAGTTTCTCCTCAACAACATCGAGATCAGACGGAAAGACAAAGGACACTTTAGCCTAAGTCTGCTGCTGCTCAAATATGTCTCAGTGATCTCACACGTGTCTCCTCTGGAGTTTCAGTGGAGATCTGAGTAAAGTCTCCAACCTGGCTCAGATTTTGCCAGATGAGCTACACCCTACTCCCTCCTTTATCCTTCTCTCATGTCTCCTTCTTTGTCTTTCTGTTTCTCCTACGGAGTTTTAGGAGAATCACCGTGATGTCTCCTGAGCCATTACAGAGCAACCTATGAGCAATAGAGTTTTCCTCTGTGTTCTTATCGTCCACTGGTCAATAATTTGACCTGTTTGAATAATCCGAGCAAGCCCCGGTTTGTGAGGTCCCGCTCGCTTTCTGGTATTCTCCTGGGAGCTAGCCCACTTTCCCACAGAAAGAAAAATCTCCCCCCGCTCTCAGTGACAGCTCCCTTTCCACACGAGCAACAAGGCCAACGTCAATGTCGAGCCTATCAAAGGGTGTCAGAAACTAGAGGCTGGGGTCTTCCAGAGTCGGGCCCTGTAATCAGGACAATGCCACGAAAGCTGGAGCGGAGGTGAGAGCTGCAGAATGTAACCCGACTCAGCGGGGAGTTTACTCAGCGCCGGCTGCTCCACCGTGGCTGTTCCTCTCAGTGCGTCCAGAATCAACACCGCCATTCCAGCGGACATTCCAGTTCGGGATCTCCAACACATCAAGAGAGCCACACTGTTTTTTCCAGTCAAAACAGGCATCAAGGGGATTATGGAGATCATCCACTTTGCTCAAAGAAGAGGAAAAACAAGGGGGTTTTATTTAAATTATGTCAGAGTTTTGTTTGAAAGCTAGGAGATACAGAGAAGGTGGAATCAAAACAACCACAACTCCTCCATTAGATCAACAGCACCTAACACTTTCGCCTCTCAACAAATCCTGAACACATCCACAGCTGTGTATATAACACTGGGAGACCACCAACACCATGGGTCTGGAAGGATGTGGCTCTGTTGTGGAAGTAGACATAGTGTTGAAGACACAGTAGTAACTGAATAATTGATAACAATAGTAAAGTCTTAATAGTTCATATTAGTTACTGATCTATAGTAGTACCGGAGTAGTTCATTCAGAAAGTCATTGTAATTACTGAATAATTCATCATTATTAATGGGTTTTCTCAGCCACAGATGCTCCGCCCACAAGTTGATGGACAGTCTGATACTTTCACTGCACTAATCTGGCCTCACCATTAGGATTCTGCCAGCTGTGATCTAATTGGCTCTCTGTACATCTGTGTATGGTTTTGTCCTGGCTCTGGTATTGGTCCAACGTGAATAACTACCTCCGCACGTCAGGCCAAAATCGCAGACTGTGATTGGTCCTTTTGTGTGTCAGTCAGATTTCTTTTCCTCCAGTAGTAGGCCGTTCTTGAGTACATCATAGTAGCTACTGAATATCTAATACATTCCTGATTAATTTACAGTAATTACTGAATATTTGTATTAATTACTAATCCATGACAGAATAATACATAATTAATTTAATTAATTTATCAGTAATTCATAATATTAACTGAATCATTTACAGATGGTTCGGTGTACTTTAATATATTACTGAGATATTTATAGTAATAACTTAATAATTCATAGTAATTACTGTGTAATTCATAGTTAATTAATAGTTTATAGTAAGTACTGTAATTACTTGTAATTATTAAATAATTCATTCATGTGTCATAAATAATGACTTATTACTTAGTAATTACTGTGTAATACACAATAGTTACTAAGTTATTCATAGTAATTATTGTGTAAGTAATTACTGCATAATACATAATAATTGTGAAATAACTGATAGTAATTACTCTTTATTAAATAATTGTGGAATAACAGATAGTAATTACTGTGTATTAAATAATTGTGGAATGACTGATAGTAATTACTGTGTAATTCATAGTAGTTACTGAGTAATAAGTGGTCTAAGAGGGATAAGTGTGTAAGAAGGCTGGCTGGTGGGGCTCTGAGTAAACAGTGGACAGGACGTGGCTCTCTGCAGTGACAGAAATGTTTCTTTTGGCTGCTGGGGACAGGCCGCTGGTTGGGGGCGGGACGTTGACCACTCCATTGTTCTGCCCTCTGAAACATAAACACACTCTCTTCCTGTACGCTGCTGCCCACGCTCAGCGCTGGCGAAGGAACCGGGTTCATAAAGAAGCAGAGATCTGGACAATGGGTCATGACAGATTTTATAGGGCCCTCGAATGAAAACATTCAGTGGCCACTTTATTGGAAACCCCAAGATTGCATGTACAGACTGTAGCTGATATGATTGGGGCAATTATTCTGTTGTTAAACTTCAAACACGAAGTATAAACAGTGTGTTTCTACTAAAGTGGCCTGTTAACCCTTTCCCAACCCCTACTCCAGACAGTGACATGATTGATAAGGTATCAATAGACTTGTTAATCTCTGCACAAATGAGGCCAGGCCAGTAAATATCGAGGGGCTTGCCCTTGGGGGGGGGGGGGGGGGGACTTATCTCAGCATGTCAATATTAGAGAGTGTTTGCCCTATCTGTGAGAGTGTGTGAGTGACAGTGGAGAGTGTTAGAGGTCAAGAGGTGTGAGGGGCCTTTGTTCATAACACCTTGCTTTCCGGCTCTCAGAGGTGTTGGTGGGTCAAGGCTGAAAATTCCCCTATCACACGTCTCGCTGTCACCTTCAGCAGAGGTGACTTAAAGCCGCAGGAGCAAATGGGCTGAGACAGAGCTTTTTTAGTGCAAAGGTGTTGTTTTCTTTTATATATATTCAGATTTATAACTCAGTTTCACATTAAATAATACATTAGCTACATACATTCTGGTATCTCCATTCCACCTTAAATAGTGCAGCAGATACATTCTGGTATCTCCATTCCACCTTAAATAGTGCAGCAGATACATTCTGGTAACGCGATTCCACCTTAAATAATGCAGTAGCTACATTCTGGTAACACCATTCCACCTTAAATAGTGCAGTAGCTACATTCTGGTAACACCATTCCACATTAAATAGTGCAGTAAATCCATTCTGGTAACACCATTCCACCTTAAATAGTGCAGTAGCAACATTCTGGTAACACCATTCCACCTTAAATAGTGCAGTAGCTACATTCTGGTAACACCATTCCACCTTAAATAGTGCAGTAGCAACATTCTGGTAACACCATTCCACCTTAAATAGTGCAGTAGCTACATTCTGGTAACACCGTTCCACCTTAAATAGTGCAGTAGATACATTCTTGTACCTGTGTTCCGCCTTAAACAGTGCAGTAGATAAAGCTTTGTAATTTTGTATATCCATTCTGGTAACTCCATTCCACTTTAAATAGTGCAGTAGATCCATTCTGGTAACTCCATTCCACCTTAAATAGTGCAGTAGATCAATTCTGGTAACACCATTCCACCTTAAATAGTGCAGTAGCAACATTCTGGTAACACCATTCCACCTTAAATAGTGCAGTAGCTACATTCTGGTAACACCATTCCACCTTAAATAGTGCAGTATATCCATTCTGGTAACTCCATTCCACCTTAAATAGTGCAGTAGATCCATTCTGGTAACTCCATTCCACCTTAAATAGTGCAGTAGATCAATTCTGGTAACTCCATTCCACATTAAATAGTGCAGTAGCTACATTCTGGTAACTCCATTCCACCTTAAATAGTGCAGTAGCTACAATCTGGTAACACCGTTCCATCTTAAATAGAGCAGTAGATACATTCTTGTACCTGTGTTCCGCCTTAAACAGTGCAGTAGATAAAGCTTTGTAATTCCATTCCACCATACGTAGTGCAGCAGAGGCATTCTGATGCCACCATTCCACCTTAAATATTGCAGCACTTAAATTCTGACACCACTGTTTCACCTTAAATGATGTAGTGATTTCATTCTGGTGCCTCCATTCCACATTAAATGATGCAACAGTTAGATTTTGGTGACCCCATAACACATTAAATAATGTACCAGCTGTATTGTTGAATATAGCTACAGCACCATTTAAGGTGGAATGATGAATTCAGATGAGAAACTGGTGAAAAGGGAGGTTAAGCCTTTTCTAAACAAAATGGAGGCTGGGTGGTTATTTTAAGGCTGTTATGGTTTGAGAGAGTGAAGCCACAAAAAAAAGTGAGTGACTTTGTGGAGAGCACAAGGGCAAAGGGGGCAGAAATGGGACAAAGCCAACAGCTCACATATCTCTGAAAGGCAGCGGATCCAGAAACCCCTCAGACTGATACGTTAGTCATCCTTCAATCAACGCTGTGGTTATTCATATTCACCCTGTAGCTGTTCTGGGGGTTTTATACCCATCTAGCTGACTCTTAGTATTGGGAATATTGAGTTTAGACTCACGCTCTGACTTAATATAATGTACAAGTTGTATTATGTGGTCTCCACTCCACCTTAAATGGAGCAGAAGTTACATTATGGTGCTTCTGTTCCCCCTTACAAGAGGTTACATTTGGTTGCCTTCATTCTACCTTAAATAGTTCAACACCTACATACTGGTGCTCTGCTCCACTTTAAATGATGCAGCAGTTACATTCCAGGGCCCTGCTCCACCTTAAATAATGCAGCAATTAATTCTGGATCCTTCGTTCCACATTAAATAATGCAGCAATTACATTCTGGCACCCCTGTTCTACCTTAACAGATGTAGCAGTTACATTCTTCTGCCCCTATTCCACATTAAATAATTCAGCACTTACGTTCTGGTGCACTTGATCCACCTTAAATGATGCAACACTTACATACCTGTGCCTTCGTTCCACCTTAAATGATGCAGTAATACACTCTGATGCCCCTGTTCCACGTTACAATCTGACACTTATATTCCGGTGCATGTGTTCCACCTTAAATGATGTAGCAGTTTCATTCTACCGCCCTTATTCCACCTTAAATGATGCTAATTTAACAAATACAGTTCCACTGCTCATCATATCCCATTGGGGGCTTGATAATGATGGGTGCACCTTCAAAGCAGCTGAATTCACTTGTTAGAAGGATTTTTGGACGACCTTCACAAATGTGAAGTTTATGATATTTTAATATTATTATTATTCATATTAAAACAGAGGACAAATCTTGGTAGTTTTTTGACCCACTGTGCCTCCAGCTTTATTCAGATCTTACAAAACACTTTGTTATTCATCATCTCCAAACAGAAGTCTCTCACAAACAGGCCGCGTAATCACAGTCCATTCAGCCGCGTCCAGCTGGAAGGCACGGTCCGCTTGGAGGACAATCCACAGATCAATGCTTGGACAGAGCAGATCGCCCAAATCTGCTCAAATCCCCAGCATTAACACTCGAGAAACGTCCCTGTCCTGTCCTTTCTCAGGACAAACGGTCAACACAAAGGAGTCCCAGATCCATACAAACATAACTTAAGACATAACTTAGAAAAAAAACACTTTAGGTAGTATTTACAGGAGTAAACAAAGAGGGGTCAGTGGAGTTTGGCTTGTCTTTGTAGACGAACAGTTTGTCAAGCTGCCAGAGAACCCCCCGTGAGGCCTGAAGAAGCTGCACCCTGACTCAGGAACGGCATATGGAGGCGAAACCGCAGGAGTCTGATATGTGAAATGCATCCGTCAGACCACCTCCAGGAGGCAGGAACAGTCTTTTAGAGCCTTCTGGTCTTTCATACACAGGCTGAAGTCTTTCAGCCAGAAGAGGAAAGTTCAAACAAACAGGCTCAACAGCTGAAAACGCCAAATTTGATGTGACTCTTGACCTTGGTGGATGATCTGAAAGGTCTAGGTGTCCTGAAGAGAGTTTGGTTGGCATTACAAGAGTAAGTAAGACCCAGTGTTGTGGTCTTGCTGGTTACGTGTAAATCTACAGAGGTTCAAGCTTTTGGAAGCTACTTCCCCTAAGCACAAAACTGGTAGCACCACAGTCTTGGTGAATTTGAAAGCATTGGACAAAGGAGAAAACGTGCCTCTGCAAGTCCTTGCTTGGTTTTAAGAACTTGGCTTGAATTATGTATTAATCGTGGTTGTTTGAGTGCAACAAAATTGAAATGAAAGACTTCTGGATTGGCCAGTTAAAGACCAGCCCAGTCAAAGACATACACCTTTACCAGTCGAATCAAAGGTCAAGTCTTTAGTCGGACATGTACAAGACTTCCGCAAGTCCAATCTAAGACGTTCTCAAGTTTTTACCAGTCGAATCAAAGTTCAAAAGATTTAGCCAGAACAGTCAAAAACCTTCGTAAGTCTAATCTAAGACAGTCCCTGGACTTTAACAGTCAAATCGAATGTCAAGGCTTGTGTCAAAAACTTCTGCAAGTCAAAGGTCAAGATTGTAGCCAGACTAGTCAAAATCTTCAGCAAGTCCAATTAAAGACTTTCCTTTCAGTAAAGAAATGTTTGGTCCCTTTAACATCCTACAGGGTTTGCAGGAGTCCCAAGACTTTACAGTTCAATCCAAATCTTTCACCATACTTTCACGAGGGGAAAGACCTTTTAATCAAGAAACCTCTGATCCCTGTTACGTCCCACTAGGACAACCTCCAGAAGCATCAACAGCAAGACGTCCATGTTCTAAAGAGGCAAAACTAATCGTCCTGCAACAGGCTCTGTCAAACTTTGTAGTAGATGTTGGCCGGGCTCTGGGGAGGCATCTCCTGGACGATGTAGACAGGATGTCCGTAGTCCCCGCTGACCTTCTCGTAGTGTGGGCAGTAAATGCTGTCCGAGGTTCTGATGGGGAAGATGATGTCACTGGGCTCTGAGCCATTGTTGTTACCCCCGGTGCTACCTCGCTTGGGCATGGTGTGCAGCGGCAGCGGACCGGAGCACTGTGCTGAGTGTTTACGGTTCCGCCACCGAATCAGAAACACCAGACAGGTCACTAGAAGCAGGACAAAGACCACAGCTCCCGAGACCACCCCGGCAAACAGGGCCAACTCTGAGGCAGAGGGACCTGTGGTCTTACCGCTGTTTTTTTCCGTATCGGTGTCCAAGTCTGGGGAAGGACGAACACAAAGAGAACACATGAATACATACAAATTAAACCCATATATTTGAGGTTATCAATAAAAATGGGCAAAATAATCGCTGACAACCAGATTAGAAGCCTTTGCAAATCAGGATATTGGCCTCACTAATGAGGTTTCTGAACTGTACACCACAGGGCACTTTTCATAAACGGATAATTCAGGTTTTTTTTTGTTGTTGATCTGAGGTTAGAGGTGAGTGATAATTTAGGTATGATGTTTGCACTGTGCTAATGTGGTGCATGTTTACTTCAAGCCCCATAGGAAAATGCATCAAGAAAACTTCTGACTGACTTCAATTTGGGGTTAGATTTGGCTTGAAAATTCCTCTTAACATTTAGATGATTATACAAAGCTTTCATGGTCAAATGAACTTCTCACATATACACACCGGGTGGGCTTGAGACGTCGCTGTCCTTGCTGATGGTGCTTTGGTGGTCGCTGTCCGAATGTTTTGGTGAGTGGTCTTTCGTGGCGACTGAATCTGTTGGACCTGGGAGGCACACACACACATATAACATGATTACACCAATATAGAATCAAGTGGCACCAGTCTTTCCACTTCAAATCCAAAGATTACAGATGGATTTAGGAAACATGGTCCAAAATCGCTCAAGCTGAAGTATGTTTATATATTAACACTCCTATCGCACTTGTCACACTTAATAAGACCCTTCAGTAAATCCGAAGACCTACAGAAGGAGTGCTAACATATGGAGTTTCACATACATTGCACACACACTGTTCTTGGACGCTTCCGAACAAAAGTGGGACCCTCTGCGCTTCCTGTCTGGAATTTGTTCAGCTCCCGGATTAGAGAGAGAGGAGTTAATGAATTGGCCTTGAGCAGGGGACAGCTGGCGCTACGCAGGAGTCCACTGCACATGACATTTCAATTACACGCTGAAATGCCGCGAACACGCGTGTGTTCCACGCACAGACGGACACGCGCCGGCACAAAACGAGTCGATAACCGCGGACAGAATGATCAGAACCTGTTCAGAATCGCACAGATGCACCTGTTTATAACAATGTGGGAGTGTGAACCCCGGGGAGGTACCAGTCTGGTAATTGTGGGCCAATTTGTCGAGTGTGTGTTATTTTTTTGAGTACAGATCAGCATTCCGACTAATTATGATTTTCAAATATAACGGCTAATGAGCAATTAACGCTTGGGAACACATTATTAACAACGCCTCCTTAACACCTCGTCCTTAAAAAACACATCCTTAAATACGAGTCCTCAGAAACACACACTTAACAACACATCCTTGATAAAGTACAGCTTTAACAACAAGCCCTGAACAGCACACCCTTAACCACCAGTCCTTTGCAACACACCCTTAACAAGTCCTTAGCAACACTTCCTCATTAACCTCTCCTTAACAACACATCCTTGTAAACACACCCTTAACAACATATCCCTAGCAACACTTCCTCATAAACCTATCCTTAACCACACATCCTTTTAAACTCACCCTTAACAAATGGTCCTTAGCAACACTTCCTAAGAAACAAACCCTTAACAACACTTCCTTAGAACCGGTCCTTATTAACCAGTCCTTAACATATCTTTAGAAACATACTTAATAACATTTTTAACAAGTGTCCCTAGATTAATTTCCATCTTTAGAGTTACACCTTTACCAACACATCCTTACCAACAAGTTCCGTACAAAATAACTCAGTAATGAGTCTTTAGCAATGGATCGTTAGATACCTGTCCTTAGCAACGCATCGTTAGAAACACACCCAAAACAAGTCCTTTTAATAAATGACACACATTTTGACAGTAAAAAAGGTGATGCCCTGTCCATCGAGGGACAGAACCCTGACTCACTCTGTCCGACTCGGAGCACCAGCCTCATGGAGTTGGTCTTGCAGACGCCTCCCTCGTAGTTGTCCAAACCTTCCAGGGTGCTGTTTGACGTTGCTAGAAAAAACAAAGAATAAGAAAAAAGAGTGAGTTCAATTTTACAGCTTCAAAACCCCTTGATTAAGACACTTGGGTCCAGTCCCATTTCCCCCTTGCCCTGACCACTTAGCCCCACCCTTTCGCTTTGCCTATGGGAGGGGATCCAGCAACAGCGCTCCTCTGATATCACTGCAGACTGGTGCAGAGCTGCTACAGAGCAACGCTAGTCACCTGGGAATGCAGCGCTGCTCTGTTTTTTTTGTGTTCTCATGACTTATCAGGGTCTTGAAGGGTCGTCCCTGGTTTTAGTCCCTGGTCCCTGGTGGTTTTAATCTATACGCCCTGTAACTCAGCTCCAAGGGACGAGAGGACACTCTGAACAAGGGGTAAGGGGAAATTAAAAAATGTCATTGAGCCTAAATCACTGAACGTCTGTGTATGTTGGTTTCTAACAGGGTTTAACATCTTCCTCATCCAATTACACCAACCCCAGAGTCTTAACGCTGAGCTCGTTACTGTCTGGTGCTTCTAGAGTCACAGAGCAGCTTTGCTAGGCTTATAATTAGCTTACAGTGAATTACAACTGGGCTACGTTTAATTCTAATTACACTTACACACTGCTGTAAACACACATCCACCATAATTAGTCAACTCTGCTCTTTTAAGCTGGACCCTGTGCTATCAGTGATGCATGAAATAAAATGGGATTCCCTCGGAGCAGCTGCACATGAGTGAACTGCGCATTTATTTATTGAATTAAAAAAAAAAACAGGAATTTCACAATGCTCTAAAACTAATGGCGTACGACAGTTTCCCGCTAAAGGACGTGGCGTCCACAAGCCGACACCAATCCCACCCTCAGTAATGGACTTCAGGTTTGACCCATGAGGCTCGGGCGGACCCCAATCTCAGCAATAATTGATTTCAACTCCAGCTGATCCCAATAAAAGCCGAAGCCCAGGGGCCTTGTGGTCAGGTTTGAGGGGGTCGACCTTGCCAGACGTCTGCATCACGGCTTTAGAGAAGGATAAAGCTTCCTCCAGGGGTCCGCTCGGCCAAACGAGGTGCTGATTCACGAGGAAAGGAAATGTGTCTCACTCTGCGGGGGTGAAGAGGGGGAGGGCGCAGCTCCGGAGGGCCATAAATGGATGATGTTTGTTGGGTTGCACGTTGTAAATTCTGGGGAGCGTCGTTAAAACGTCATTGGAGACGGCGCTACTGCACTTACCATCTCCACACCAAGCACTAAAGGGTTAAAGAGAGTCTGCCTCAGAGTGACTTCAGCCTCCCAGTGGAACCCTACACCGAATCAGCCATAACGTTAAAACCACCTTCCTGTTTCTACGCTCACGGTCCATTCTCTCAGCGCCACTGAGCACTCAAGTAGTACATGCTGTGTCTGATCCACTCGCACCAGCGCAACACACACTAACACACCACTACCACCACGTTAGTGTCACTGCAGCGCTGAGGATCACCTGGCAGAACAGGATGGAAGGGAAGTATGCAGAGCAACAGGCACCACATCCAATAGAGAGAGAGAGAGAGAGAGAGAGAGAGATAGAGCTTTGAACTCAACGTGGCCCATTTCTCTGGGAGCTGTCTCACATTCATCACAAGGCTCAGTCAAGACCACCCTCCCACTCTCTCTCCCTGCCCCCACCACTCTCTCTCTCTCCCTCTCCCTTACTACAACCACCACAACAAGCACATAGAGCGCCTCAGGCAGGACACACACACACACACACACATGCATGGGCAAGCCTCATGTCCCTGAGACATACTTTATGATAGCTCAGGCATTCGTAAATTAGCTCCGCCCCCTTAACCACAGATAATAATGGCCTTTGTAACTTATATTGTGTTCAAATATTTATGGACACTCCTCACAACAACTGACTCCTGCCTCGATTTCCTGGTCAGCTTTCACTAGCACAGACCCCCTCCCTGCCCCTGACATTCAGAAACTCTTAAAGGACTCCTCTGGCAAAGAGAAACTCCTGGAGGAAGGAGCGGGAGGCCTTGCCCTTAAGCGTGGGAGTGACTCTTGGAGCCTTGGTGCTCTCCGGGTGAATCTCACCTCAGCGTCATCACCGGACCGGTCCCTCTTTGGTGGAAAGGGCTAAGAGAGACCACCAGGAGCTCACCGGGGGTGGGGTACGAACAGAGTTTGCGGCGGTGGAACAGTGTCGGTTCCTGTTTCTGAGGAAACATGGTTCATATGCCACCACCACCACCACTATCCCCCACCCCCCGCCCCAACCACCACCCTGATCGCCCCCACCTCTTCAGTTCACACTGTAATTAACATCTCAGTGTAATTTATTTTCACCCTCATAAAAACATCCCACAACCAAACCCTTTCTAATGAATCACACACACACGCGCTCTGCATGCAGCGTCTCCAAGCGTGTGATCAGACGCATGGGTAACCACGGAAACGTCGCATTTAGACTAAACACACTCGCCCATAATCGCTACCATAAAACCCCAGCTCAGAATTACAGCACACTCCCCCTGTACACACACACACACACACACCAAGCGATTATTGTTTGGAAAAGTTTGTGCACTTTTCGTGTGTGTGTGTGTGTGTGTGTGTTAGCCACATACTCCTTTGTTGTTGTTGTTGTTGGCTGTTGTTTGAGTGAAGGACAGTAAACAAAGACCTGCACATTTCAGTCCACAATCACAGTGTGTGCTGACCGTCACTGACCAGGGGGAGGGGCCAGAGAGGAAGAGAAAGTGTGGCCCGTCGGAGCATCGGCGCCCCCTGGTCACGAGGACCCGCCGCTGTGGAGTTTCCCTCAGAAAAGTGTGTATGAGTGTGTGTGTGTGTGTGTGTGTATATGTGTGTATAAGTGAATGTGTGAGTGTGTGCATATGAGTGTGTGTGTGTGTGTGTGTGTGTCTGTGTATGAGTGTGTGTGTGTGTGTATGAATGAGTGTGTGTATGAGTGAGTGAGTAAGTGTGTGTGTGTGCGTGTGTGTGTGCCTGTGTGAGTAAGTCTGTGTGTGAGTGTATAAATGAGTGAGTGAGTGAGTGTGTATCAGTGAGTGTGTGTGTGTATCTGTGTGTGAGTGAGTGTGTGTGTATTAGTAAGAGAGTGTGTGTGAGTATGTGAGTGTGTATGGTATGAGTGACACACACATCCATTCCCACATGCCCCACTCTCTCTCTCTCTCTCTCTGTCTCACACACACACACACACCCCTCTTTGGGACCATTTAGGTCAGATATCCTGAGCCCTGCGGCTCGGGGCCAAGCTGCCTACAGAAATCCCGTCAGAGCGCTGTGCCTCACGCTGGAGGATTTGGAGCGTGCAAATCTCTCTCTCTCTCTCTCTCTCTCTCTCTCCAGCAGAGAACAGGCCAAAGTTGGCACGAACTGGACACGAATGCTTTTACAGCGGCTCAAAGGAGACGAACACGACTTATCTTTTCACTCATCAGCTCAAAAACACCCCCCCACCACACACACACACCCTGATCGCGTGAGAACGTGAGGAGATCAAACCCAAATCCAAATCCCATTCGCGAAACCTCTTTGACTCCAGGATGAGGTTCGGTCTACCGCTAAAATGATGAACGCGCTAATCATGCTAATCACGCTAATCACACTAATCCCCATTTTGACTTCCCCAAAGTTGAACTCCACAAACCTGAGGGTGGGTCTGACGTGGAGTGGCTTCTGCTGAAAGGAATCAACTTAAAAAAACTTTTACATCTGTGGTGAAATCAGAAGGAAGCTAAATGCTGCGCTAACAAAGAGTGTGAGGAATTTTCTGGAGGTTTTTCATGCACATGCCTCTGGTTTCATAGTGGAAACTGATGTGGAGTGGAACTTAATCACCTTTAAAAGTGATTCAGACTGTCACACTCAAGAAATCCCAGTGTAAAAGCAGTAAAATGTACAGTAGCCTAGCGCTAACAGGGCTGCTATTACCACTCTGTGTTGCTATAGTGCTAGTACGCTAATAAACTGTGTTTATCAAAGTTAACGTTTATATACACCCTTCTCACCACCCAAGCTATGCTGTCGGAGTGGGCGGAAGGTGTGGACAGGTTAGTCTGGGGGTGGGGTACTCACAGATGACGTAGTAGTCTTTCCCCTGGAGGAACTCCAGGCCCCAGAGGTTGGGGCTGAACTCCTGAAACTTGAAGGTGAACTTGACGTCCTTGTCAGGTTTGTCGCAGTTTAGAAGCGCCGTGTCCGTCTTGGCCACACGGCAGCTGTCCAGCTGTTCCTTGGAGACCAGGTAAACCCGGAAATACTCGACGTTCCTCTGCTCTCCATCACCTGGTCTTAAAAGAGGACAGACGATGTCCAGCTTGTCTCCGATCTGAGGGTAAAGGACCAGGCCTCTGCCGGGGACAAACCTAGAGAGTGACGACAACACAGGTCAACATCTGTCACAGTGAACAAACCTTTTCTGGGGGGACGGAATTAAGGAATTTGCAACACTATGTCTTTTGGTGCTAAGACTAGATGTTGAAACATTGCTGTGAGGATCTGATGGCAACCACAAACATATTAAGCATTAAATGTTCAGAGAACTGGAGAACACAGTTCAGCTGCTTCACAGCTCAAGGCTCAGTGGGATTACACACTTTGGGACAACAGCACTTTTCCACTGCACAGTCCCTACTCAACTCCACCAGGTGAATCAGGTCCTGGTTCTGGGAGTGGGTTCTTGTTTAGTGGCTGTTCTCTCGTGGTTCAGAGCGAGTCGAGTAGGGACTAAACCGTGGCATGTAAAACTTGCAGAGCGCTGATTGTCCAGAGAGAGTCGTCACTCTACGCTACGAGACGCAGACGACCAGCACCAACTCTCCATCTGTAAAATCTCCAGCTGCAGCAGAGATCACGTTTGTTTTTATCCGACTCAAGACGGCAGCTCGTAAAATGACGCCGTGGTCTTTTGAAGAGTTTCAAACGCTCCTCGGATCGGTGGCCGACGAAAGAATCCAGCGAGAGCTGGACGCTGCAACAAGGAAGGAACAAACTCTACTGATCTGTCTGAACTGATGACGGAGCTGTGTTCAGTCCCAAACAACAACAACACGCCGATACACCATGAGTAAACACCGCTTAACGTTACCACCGCCGTTGTTGTGGTTTCCAAAGCCCTCTGTTCCTCTTAGAGACAGGGTTTTGAGACAACACCTGATACATTTTGGGAGGGAGGTGTTGCAGTGGAAAACCAACCAGAGACCAATCAGAGAGTAGAGTCCAGTTGAGTTGGGACCATGCAGTGAAAAGTGCCACATGAGGGGTCTCTCTACTATTATTTGGCGATATCACCCACTCCCTCCCAGACCTTGTTGATGACCAGGGGTCAAGTAATATTAGCTCCAAGTATCTCTGCCTCTTTCTTCTCAGTCAGCTCGATTAATCAGGAATGCAAACAAGTGAGAAGATGTGGTGGCTCCTAAACAGAGGGGCTTTTAAAGCCTGGGGGTCCACTCTGATTAAAATACTTAACCCCCAGCCCCTCTGAGGCACTGACCCTTGGGACGGTTACAAGCTAGCGGCTCTAAACAATGCGAGACCCTCTTTGTTTCCTTGCACAAGGAAGCTTCGGCCAGACCCCTCCTCCTGCTGTAAGATGGCCAAGCAATTTCCCTTCTTCCCGATGCAGAGGTGGGTGGTGGTGGGGTGGGGGGCTTTTGTCTGTAACCGAATGAGAAAGTGACCAAAGAGCGATGATAGAGGAGCTTTAAAAAAAAAACGCCCATTTGCCGTGCTGTAAAATCCTTGGGGTCAATGAGTCGCCCCACCACACCCCACTCTGTCTTCCCTCCCCCCTCCAAGAACAAGTATGCAACCCATTAACATTCCTCCCCTGTTGGATTCGTGTTTTATTTCCCATCCATCAGGAGCCCCCTGCTCGCAGGTGTGTCTTTACACTCCGTCTCCGGCTCATAACTTCACAACACGCCAGATTATTGACACTGGGCCGACTCGCTTTCTTCCTCCAAACACAATCAGCCTCTTCCGCTAACTCCGACGAGGACCTCCACCAATTTTCAAAAGAAAATAATGCATAGTTTTACCGCTACGCCATTTGAAGTGGTGGTAAATATGGGCCAGGTTTCTTCACAGTGGCGGTGAAGGTAACCAGACGTACGAAGCCTCAAAAACCCCTTACTACCCGAAATCTTCCGTGGAAGATGTTGATTTAGGATCGTTGGGCTCCGAGATGTATGTTTTGTTTGTATAAACACATTCATGGTATAATATTCCAGCTTGAATAATCATTTTAAAAGATTTCCATTGGAAATGAAACAAAATGCAGCGTCAGAGTTGTACTCCAGGCGAAGTCTGGTTCCATTTACTGGAAAGTAACACTCTTATTGACTTTGACCACGGCTCAGAGGTTATTGTTGGTGTTATATTAAAAATAATTATAAAAAATTAACAGCACTTGCAGGTATTAAATTAAAGGAATAACTTGGTGAGAACTGTCCAGTGACCAGACATCAGCTTGTGGGATGTCTCTGGAGTCCAGTTTTCGCTTCTTCACCTCAGAGCTGAACTAGGAAGCTAACGTTGCTAACAAACACTGGAAGTCAATAGTCACCCAAGTAGCCTTTGTAAATATATGCCCACAAACTTCTCTCAAGCTGCTCAGAACATGTCTAGGTTGTAAGACTTCTCACCACACACTTCTGCAATCCAGCCTCCAGCTGAAGGCGGAAGAGTACGGGAGAGCAAGGTGTTGTGTGGACGATAAAGTAGTCCCGGTTTGAGTTTAAATACTGTATGTAAACAAGGTCCGACTCCGCAGAGTCTGACAGAGACTAAAATATATATATATATATATATATATATCTTTAAATACAACTTCACTGAGTTAATCCACATAATACATTTCAGAACTAATTTTCAAATGCTATTTGGGTGACTATTGACTTCCAGTGTTTGTTAGCAACGTTAGCGATATTAAAGGGGGAATGCCTTTTATCTCCGTTATGATCAAACATCAAAGCAACCTGCTCTGACAGATGACATCACACTCAAAACAAGGGTCTACAGATGTTAAAGGAGGGCCGTTCCGGTCGTCATGAAGGGTTTATGTAGCGCCACGCTAAAGACAGGTGTTCCCCAGCCTCTGTAAAGCTAACAGTGTGATTCAGAGCTACACGGGCACTCATAAAATCATCAGGACATGGGACACAAAAAGAAAGCAACAAAAGGTGGACAGAAGGGAGGGGAGGGCCATGGTCCAGGCTTTTCCTGAGGGTCTCTGAGAAGAGAGGAAGTGGTGCCACCCCTCCTTTGGCCCCCTGCAGATTCAGCTTGAGTAAGGACCCTACTAAGTAAAAGGGAAAAGGCCAAGGGGGGGGGGGAGTAGAAAGATTGATCTCTCAACCCAAGAGAGGCCTTTGTCTCTAAATCCCCGTGACAAAGCTTACCCACAGAGTTACTGGAGCTCATGAAAACTGAATGCAGACCTGGAGACGAGAGCAAACTCCGCGGCTAATCTGAGCCTCTCTGCCTTGTTTTATTTGACGGCCTAATTACCGAAAAAAGACCCCGTGTCTTAGCCCCATCCCCGGGCGGTTTAACCCGGTAGATTGCGTACTAATCCCTGGTGACATCTACATGGGAGTTTGGCTTGAGCGGACCAAATGGCAAGCTTACATCCGCCTCCATTAGGTGGCATTTACTCTCTTACTAACCCTTGCCAATGGGGAATGGAGGGTGATAGGGTGTTAAGGGTGTGTGTGTGTGTATGCGGATTGGGGGGGGGGGGGGGGTTCTACTGAAGCCTTTATTTGGCCTCATTATGGCGCGTCATAAAAGTGGCAGTAAACTGAAACCTACCAAGAGCTATGACTCTACAAGATGCTCAGGTTCTTGCTTTTCGTAATTCAAAAAATTACAGTAAAATCCTGGGTTTTTTTTACCGTAAAACACATTTCTACAAAAAAAATCCAAGGCTCTGAAACCTCTTACCTCCTGTTTATAGGTGTTAACGCTGTCTTTTTACCAGCAGGGGTATGTTTCCCTCACCATAAATAATGTAATAATACTTTTATTTGCTGTAAAAGTTAGAAAAACTTTCCTCTGTAAAATCTGTTAAGCTCCGCCCACTCACTGGATTAGAAACTCTTGGTGTGAAACGATGGAGGTGATAGTAACCAGACGTCGTTGTGCATTATTATGAGAAATGGTCATGGGCGTCTCGACTGATGCTGGAGACGTGGTTTTACCGCAGTTCTCCTTCCGAGTCTGGTCTTTAAGTTGTGTTTTGCTGAAAGCTCTAAACCCATTGAACATGTTTGCCATTTCCTTAAAGTGCTTCAACAAAACCAGACCCCATCTAAACTCCATAATGTGTAGAGTGCATAGACAAGACAAGAGACGTTTGGTTCCATTCAATTTTGGTCACAAATTTATGAAGGAATTTTTAAGAAATCCCTTTTTGTTCCTCACCACAGTGTTGTGTCATGTGCAGGTCCTACACAATAAAACTAGCCCCTCCATCGTCTCCAGAGAAGGACGAAGCATCTGATACATTTATATTTACAGCATAAGGCCAAAGATGCTCAATTAAGTGCGTCATGACCGGGAAATTTTCCTCAGTGCCTCAGATCAACAATAAAACACTGTTAATTCACCCATCCCTACTGTGCTCTGCTGACTCTTCAGCTTCAAATTGGTCTGCAGCCACTTGAAGAGGTGGGTGGTCTTCCCCAAAGGCAACATTAGAAACATTAGGTTTTTTTGGGCGTGCAAAATTTGGGCCCCCTCTGAAAATGTGGTTAGTTTTTTACTGAAGGTTTTACTGTAAAAACGTAAGGAATATGGACAACGCAGGGAACTATAAAAACACAGACGGTGCCGTAACCTTTGTCCACGTTGCTTACCTGGTGTGAAACTATAACTGCAGTAATTGTGAATTTGAGGACTCTAATTTAACCTCCCCAAACACCAACAGTGGGTCTGATTAGCATATGAGTGGACTTTTAATGTGCCCAAGTGCTGACACATTTGAGCAAACGCCTGAATGATCAATTCTAATTAGACGTTTTTGTCTGGTGTTTTAAGACTTTTGCGGACAACGTCTAAAATCAACAAATTAGCAATTTTGGGACATTTCTAATATTGAAAATACTATCATTTTAGACCGAAATGTCAACAGAAAACATGCCCTGTGAGGCCAGTCGTGTTTGTTTTACTAAGATAACTATGCTATTGTGAACTTAATTAGCGTAAACTTGACACTGGTGGCATTTTGTGACGCAATTGATGGTAAAAATGTGCTAAAATATGCACGTGTTTCTCGGGGTTTTGTAGTAACCCGTGTCTGTGAGCTGCAACAGTTGTTCGGGGCGGGTGGTCCTACCCCCAAGCTGCGGGAACAGGGTCCGAACTTACTTGGTGTTGGAGGTGTTCCAGTAAATTGAGTCTAAAATCGTGGAGCGGGAGAGTTTCAGGCGACAGACGACCAGCAAGAGTCCGAGGACAGATCTCCACAGCGGCTCCATGGCAACGCGACTAAGACTAAGACCGGGATTAACGTCTACGCTGTGCAGACGCAAGGGTATCCGCCGGGGTCGTCGCTTTTCTGGTTGTGGGACCAAGGTAAATCGCGATGAATGTCACGCAACTGGATTTCCCTTCCCGCTATAAAGCCGTTATAATCCGGACTACTTTAATCCCGCGCGGTTATAACGCTGTAATCCAGTCTCCAGGCGAACGCACGTCCTCAGCCGCGAATCCCCCGTGGAACCCGTTAAAATGACCTAGAACCTCCACCTCCTCCTCCGCGTCCCTCAGAACTGACTCGGACCGGGCAAGAGATGCGCTCTGAGTCTGCTGTGTTCGCCCAGACCACGCCCACCGCCTTCATCCAAGCCCCGCCCCTCCTCAATCCTCATAACAATTCATACGGAGTCAACCGTGTGCGCTTAAACCACGCCCACTGCCCGCGTCCAAGCCCCGCCCACTGTTCTACTAAGGTTCCGCCCACGTCGGTGCCAACTCGAGTCAGTTCGTTTCTGGGCGAAACACAACGTTTAAGAACAAAAGATTCTTGTATAAAGGGATTTACTTTTCGTTTTTAAAGATGTGTAGAATCATGAACGACAGTATTTTCTTTAATGTTTAAGAAGATATCTTCAATACCAACGTACAACTGAGTCATGAATGAAACATTAAATAAAACTCGCGTCCGTGAGAAAGTACGGCACGCTTTGATCCGTTCACATTAAGTGGAAGCCAGCAAATTAATATATATTTTTATTTATAAATCTTCACAGAAAGCAGCTGTGTAAACAGCTTTATCTGGGTGTTTGCTTAAAACGCAAAGTTTTGTTGAAACATAATATAAAAACATGCTGTATGAAGGACACACTCCTGCACGCTTTTAACGCTGTGGGAAATACAATAAAAATTAAAGAGTGACTGGTTTAAACGTAAAAAGATCACACAAACATTGGTTGCTCATGTTTTCACAATGTTGTTGATGTAAATATTAAGAAGGGACCATTACTGCCTTTATGAGCTGTTTGATTTCTGAACATTAATAATAATTTAATACTTATTTTAAATGTTAAACATATATAATGTTCCATATATCGCAAGGGCTCTATTTTAATATTTAAGTAAGATGTAAGTAATGTTTTCAATGATGTTGAAAGGTGGTAAAGGAGTGTATTCTCTGTAAAGATTTCATAACAAAACAATGACTTATACCCAAACATTTGCATAAAACTAAGAGTCAGTCAAATTTTTAGTCATTTTATATTGTATTTGAATTCATTTATATCATATATATATATGCATTTGTAACACACACACACACACACACACACACAGACATCTGCTTTACAGATGATGATAGACAGAAGTTAGCGCTGAAGCTAAAACAAAGCCTTGTTCCTGGTCCTTTGTCCTGTGCTGATTATTCCACATTTTAAACACAATATACCCCTATGTTTAATGGCTGTTTAATGGGCCTAGCCTTAAAGAGCTGGAGCCTTGCTCTTTTCTCATGCTAACATCTGTTTGACTGCTAACGAGTGTTGTGTCAGGCAGCTAGCCGTGCTAACTGTTAGCTCTGACGGTGTGAAGGCTGTTGTTCTTCAAACAATCTCTGATTACAATCATTTAATTAAGTTACTGAAGAGTAGGAAGTCTGGTTATTAATTACACACGGAAGATATGTCACTATTTTGTGCCAAATAATAAAATAATGGTCATTTTTGCAACAGAATTTAACATTTATTAGCAGAGGGTTATTAGCATATTGCTCCTTGTACTACATCTATACACTTTAATATCTGTGTTTAATTGCTATATATCTATGAACATCTAATAGCACCTATATATTGTTTATAGCATTTTTTGTTGTCTATTAGTTACAGGAAAAGTTAATTTATTCAAATTATTTTTGTAAAAAAATTGTTTAAATCGTAAATAACACACTATTACTGTAAAATACATTTAGAGGAGTGTATGTTAAAAACTAATGTGTTTAAGTCCTTTTTTTTAGCACTTCCATTGGTCCGTTCATTGAAAGAATTAAAAAAAAATAAATTAAATTAAATTGGACAGAATCTAAAAGGCACCAAGAACTTCAATGTTGAATATATATTACATGACCTGTTTATTGTAAACACCTGTATAACAGACTAGCTGCTAGCTCTAGGCTAGTGGGCTAATGTGCTAAATACACATTTCTGAGACAAACTGGTGTGAGCAAATGGGATTAGAAATGTCAGTTTGGTGTTGGGGGCATTTGGTGTTTGGAGAGTGTGGTGGTCAGCTGCTGGTGCTGAGGGTCTTCAAAGAGACCCCCGTGACAGGTCGGAGATAATTGAATGAAGAGGTGAGAGCCCCTTCACACCTGAGTCCAGAGCCCCCCTTCGGTCTGTTTGTGTTTAGCCCACACTCCTCACACCCAGGCCTAAAGCTAATTTCCCATTAGCCGCTAGCCGTTAGCCACTAGCTGTTAGCAGTTCTTGAAAGGAAGTGTTTTATTAGCGCTGACACTCCAGTTTCCAGATCCTGCTTCAGAACACACACTCTCCACAGACGACGCGTATTGGGCCCCAGACCCCAACACAGCTGCTGAGAGGCCCCGGCCCATTGGCGCAGAGGGGGAATAAATGAGACACATCAGCCTAAACATTAAAGCTAACTCCTTGTTTCTGTCCATTCTCTCAGCTCCACGGAACACACACATGGACTTTGTAGTTCTGCAATTACACTGTAGTCCTGTAATCAGTTACTCTGCATACTTTTAACCCCCTTTCACTCTGTTCTGTAATGGTAAGGACCCCCACAGACCAGGTATGATTTGAGTGAGTGGATCAGACACACCACGTGTTGCTGGAGTTTTTAAACCAATCAACAGTGTCTCAAGGGCAGCGTCCTGTGTCACTGATGAAGGACTAGAGGACGAGCGACACACACTGTGCAGCGACAGATGAGCTACTGTCTCTGACTTCACATCTACAAGGTGGACCAACGAGGGAGGAGTGTCTCACAGAGTGGACAGAGAGTGGGTGCACATCTTATGTTAAAACTGCAAGATTAACAGATTGTGTCTAAATGCCCACTAGTGGACATGTGTGAGAATTACAGCATGGATGATGGTCATTGGTTTGTGGAGGAGCAGTGGTTCTGGATACAGCCAAAACTATTAGCCCAGTGCCTGACCTTGCTAATGTTAACACGGCTGCTATCAAATGTTCACAGCAAAGTCACACCACCTAGAGTAAGTTTTGAAGTGTGAAACAGCACCCAGTCTTGAAATTACACCAGAATCAGAACGACTCCTTTTATCCTGTATGTATTCATACAGACAGCACACAGACAACTGACTGGTGGGTGTTGTTTCACGGTGTGTGGGTTGGTGGGCTCCAGACGTGAACATTAGGGGTTATTTCTGGGAATATTTTTCTGAAATTATTTCAATACCGGGTTCAACCTGATCTTATACAATGTACCGGACCCCTGCTTTAATACAGTTATAAACCCATTAAAATACTGGGCAAGGACTGAACCCAGAGAGGGGTTAGAATACTAAAACATATGGGAAATATTACAAAATATATATAATCATTTACACTAAATTTCCTCAATAATTAATAAAAAGAGAATTCATGCAGAGGGCAAAGCAGAAGTCATCATTTCTTCCAGTTATTATGAAAACAGCTCTTATACTGACACCTACTGGCCTGGACGAGTCAAAGTTTCTGTACTTAAACCCCTACATAAGGAGCATAAACTGGTTCCTCTACAGACGTCTAGAAAACAATGTAAAAACAATAATCACATGCGCTAATTCTGGGGTTAAAATGGAGGGCTTGCTAATAGCTATGCTAATCACGTTGCAATTTGAACAACTGCAAGACAGCAGCCGCTACCAAGCTACAGTCAGTCAGTAGAGGATTTAAAGCATTGATGGCATAATTTCCAAACAATTACTGAGAATATATCCCTTTAAAACATTTAAATTGTTGTTGTAGGTGAGATAGCAAGCTAATATTACTTAGCATCAACAAACTCACAAGTCTGGGGTGTTTCCCTGGAATGGAATTATTAGCAGGGGTGGAGAAAGAAAAAACTAATTACAGTCCCATTCAAGTCCTATCAATGGGAATGTCTATGTGGGGAAACACAGTTCTCCCTGGTTGTTAACATTCAGCAGCTCAACATTTTAAATGTGGATTATTACTTGCTTTTTTATGCGGCTGAAGTGTAACTCGACTGTGAAATTTATTCACTGTTTGAATTACTACAGAAACTCATTTGATACTAATTATGTAAAGCTGCTTTGTCAGTTATAAAAAGCACTATATAAATACATTTTGGTTTGATTTGAAAACTTGAGTTTTCGCTAATGCAATTAGCGCTCTCCTGAATTTAGAGTCAGTTCCACCTTAAGTAATGTAACTGTAACAGCAAAAATAAGTCAGTGATACCCCCCTATGGAGCAGGAATAGAGCAACATCCTCATCTCGGTTGGTGCTTTTCAGCGTTTGGAGTCTCTCCGTTGTCTAAAAACCTCCAGATGGCATTTCTCTGCCGTGAGCAGAGAGAGAGAAAGCCTAGCACCGGACCCAGACACTTTGTTTTTAATACAGTGTGGCCACATAATAACATAGCATCCAGAATACACTATATACCTCATGGCCGTAATATATTACATTGTTAAAAAACAACTCTGACGCAGACGTACAGCTGAAGACAAACGATTCAGACCCAAAGCTGATGACGAACCGTCGATTCCAGGGAAACACGCTCTCTTCGGGGAAGTGTCTCAAACCTGGAATGAGAACAAGTTTCTACAAGAAGCACAAAACATAAGGAAAAACATCCGTGTCGTGTTAGTTGTAATGAAAGAATTTATTAACTGTGTGGTGTGATTTCAGACTGTCCTCACTTTCCTGGGTCTGGGGCTTGTGCTAAAGGACCGTGTAGAGACTTCGTGGAAGCGTCTCAGAGCCAGAGCTCAGACTGTTTCTCATTTGAAAACCAGTGAGAAAATTGAGCCCTTGCAACGAAGAACCACGTATCAGCCGTTTACATTTTAGTCGTAACAGTGGAGACAGTTTTATTGGCTATCAAAACCGTTCTGATTCTACTCCGCTTCTGACGTCAAGCACAGAGACTTTAGAATGGCCACGCCCCCTCGTCTGAGTCTGCCCAATCACAGCACTTTAAAAGACAAGGCTGAACGTAGCAAAACAGACACAAGAAAGAAAGAGAACCGAGCGAAAACGGCTAAAAACCAGGGCTTTCCTTGCTGTGCACTCGGGGTCGGGGTGAACAGCGAGCGGCTCATTGTCATTTAAAGGAACAGGGCTGTTTACACAGGGGGAGAACGTAAATAGTTAGTGTGTATGGTTCTTTGTTGCAATGGCTCCAATCAGTGAACCTGATCTGGAGCAGAGAACTTCATTCTGACCAAAATTGAACGATGTTTTTGAGGCAAAAACACATTATTGTAGTTTAAAATTTAGAGCACACACACACAGGACTTTTATCTTTTAAATCCATAAACACACACACTGGCAGCTGCTTGATTTGAAGAAAAGAAACCTGGTGTGACGTCTGAGAACATCGCTCTACATCCACTACGTCCACATGTTTCTAATGAGTGAGGCGGACATACACACTGCATCATCTCCACACAAAAGCATGAAATCCAAAGGGTCTCTGGAGCTGCGGCACATGAGCCTAAGGTCACCACACTCAACATCAGACGGGAATAACGAGGGGGATAACGCCCCCGGTGCTGTGCTGCTCTGGAGTGGAACTGCGCTCTCTGGAGTGACTCGTCTCGTTCTAGCACCTATGAGTTTGTACGTAGGTGGTGTTTGCAGCTTTGTCCAGGAGGGGGCGTCCCGACCAGGCTGTGGCTGAAGATCGAATCCATGAATAAGTTACGGGAGAAAAAAATAAAAACAACGAGAAACAAAGGTTGCCAGATTCTCGCGAACGCAGATGGACACGTGGTCCCGGTTCGCCGTGGGTTTGTCCATGTCTTCCACGTGATTGTCCCCTCCTCGTCTCTTCGGGGGACACGGGAGATGGGTAACAGTCTTTGATACAAAAACAGGAGGTCGATAAAAACAAGAGGCGAGACTTCCACTCGTTTAAAAAAAGAGAAGAGAGAGAAATAAAAGGAGACAAAGCAATAGAGAGAAGTGAGAGAGAGAGAAATAGAGAAAGATGGAGATGGGGGGACAGAGAGTGACACAGGAAGTGATGGAGAGAGAGAGAGAGAGAGAGAGAGAGAGAGAGAAAGAGATGGGAAGAGATGGAGGGAGAGAGAGACATTGGAAGTGTTGGAGGGGGGGAGAGAGAGAGGGAGAGGAAGAGAAAGAAAAAGAGTGTCTCAGTCCGTGGCTTTGAGGGAGAAGGAGAGTTTGGGCCGGGACTTGCCCTTCCCAAGGATGATCCTCTGCTCCTCTTTCTGCTGCCGCTGCCGCTCCTGCTCCAGCTTCATCCGCTCCTCGTGGATCTTCCGCTGCTCCTCCACGATCCGGAGCTGCTCCTCAGCCTGGAGAACAACACACAAACAACCTGAGTAAACAACAACAACAAGAAGAACATCAACCACGCAAATGTCCCAAAGCCTGTGACCGAGGCTTTAATTCCACTCGCCCGAGACCAGGCTCACCAGCAGCGTCCTAGTGCGATTATTGGGTTTAATAAGTCCAGGAGTCACTGCTGTGTCTGATCCACTCATACCAATACAGCCCATTAGCAGTCAAACAGACCAGTCTCTCTTCCTTTCTCCCTGTCTTTCTCTCTCTAAGCCCTCCCTCTCATATATCTCCCTCTGTCTGTCCTCCTCTCTCTCTCTCTTTCTCATTCTTTATCGTCTCTCGTCCTCCCCCTCTTCTCTCTCGGGTGCTGAAGGAGTGAAGTGATAAACAGGTCTCTTGTTCGGTCCGTGGGGAGATGGAGGCCACAGTGAGGGCAGTGTTGTTCCTGCAGGGAGAGTGAAGGTGAGCAGTCGTACCAGTTTGGCCTGAGCGTCTGCGATCTTGCGGTTGTTCTCCACCAGAATCTTCTCCAGCTCCTCGCGCTTCGACTTCTCTTCCTCCTGCAAAGGGACAGATGTTTCGGTGAGAGACTGACCCCAGACATTCACATCAACTTACGAGGTCCTGAAACCTCCAGACGACCAAGGTTTAAAAGAAAATAAAATGAATGTACAGACTTTTCCCCCAGGTTTCAAGGTGGAACCGGACAACGCCGCTCACCTCTCGAGCTTTCTGAGCCGCCAGCTCCGCGTGCCGCTGTCTCTCCAGCTCCTCCAGCAGCTGCTTCTCCATGATGCGCTTGGCTTCCTCCACGCGCCGCAGCACCTCCCTCTCGATCTCGTCCTTCCTCTTCTCCAGCTCCTCCTCCACCCGCTTGGCCACCAGCTCCTCCACCCTCCGCGCCGTCTCCTCCTCGATCAGACGCTCCTCGATCTCCTGCTGACGGCTGGGAGCAGGACAGAGAGCAGAGGACGTGTCAGTTTCTCAGTGACTCTACGTCAGGTTAAACAGACTTCACCTGACACCAAGACCCTGTAGAATCCTGCTGTAAACCACAGAGCCCACGTGTGGGGGACCCACTCTGTGGAGCATAAACTGCTTTATTCAGGGGCTACATAGTGACATGATTCATTGTGTTATGGTGTTTAATGCTGATAGTGTGGTTATGGTGTTTAATGCTGATAGTGCGTTTATGGTGTTTAATGCTGGTAGTGCGGTTATGGTGTTTAATGCCGGTAGTGCGGTTATGGTGTTTAATGCCGGTAGTGCGGTTATGGTGTTTAATGCCGATAGTGTGGTTATGGTGTTTAATGCCGGTAGTGTGGTTATGGTGTTTAATGCTGGTAGTGTGGTTATGGTGTTTAATGCTGGTAGTGTGTTTATGGTGTTTAATGCCGGTAGTGTGTTTATGGTGTTTAATGCCGGTAGTGTGTTTATGGTGTTTAATGCCGATAGTGTGGTTATGGTGTTTAATGCCGGTAGTGTGTTTATGGTGTTTAATGCCTGTAGTGTGTTTATGGTGTTTAATGCTGGTAGTGTGGTTATGGTGTTTAATGCTGGTAGTGTGTTTAATGCTGGTAGTGTTTATGGTGTTTAACGCTGGTAGTGTGGTTATGGTGTTTAACGCTGGTAGTGTGGTTATGGTGTTTAACGCTGATAGTGTGGTTATGGTGTTTAACGCTGAGAGTGTGGTTATGGTGTTTAACGCTGAGAGTGTGTTTATGGTGTTTAATGCTGGTAGTGTGTTTATGGTGTTTAATGCTGGTAGTGTGTTTATGGTGTTTAATGCTGATAGTGTGGTTATGGTGTTTAATGCTGATAGTGTGGTTATGGTGTTTAATGCTGATAGTGTGGTTATGGTGTTTAATGCTGGTAGTGTGTTTATGGTGTTTAATGCTGATAGTGTGGTTATGGTGTTTAATGCTGGTAGTGTGGTTATGGTGTTTAATGCTGGTAGTGTGGTTATGGTGTTTAATGCTGGTAGTGTGGTTATGGTGTTTAACGCTGGTAGTGTGGTTATGGTGTTTAACGCTGGTAGTGTGGTTATGGTGTTTAATGCTGGTAGTGTGGTTATGGTGTTTAATGCTGGTAGTGTGGTTATGGTGTTTAATGCTGGTAGTGTGTTTATGGTGTTTAATGCTGATAGTGTGGTTATGGTGTTTAATGCTGGTAGTGTGGTTATGGTGTTTAATGCTGGTAGTGTGGTTATGGTGTTTAATGCTGGTAGTGTGGTTATGGTGTTTAATGCTGGTAGTGTGGTTATGGTGTTTAATGCTGGTAGTGTGTTTATGGTGTTTAATGCTGATAGTGTGGTTATGGTGTTTAATGCTGGTAGTGTGGTTATGGTGTTTAATGCTGGTAGTGTGGTTATGGTGTTTAATGCTGGTAGTGTGGTTATGGTGTTTAACGCTGGTAGTGTGGTTATGGTGTTTAATGCTGGTAGTGTGGTTATGGTGTTTAATGCTGGTAGTGTGGTTATGGTGTTTAATGCTGGTAGTGTGGTTATGGTGTTTAGCTTTGTTAGTGTGTTCGTGATGTTTAGTCTTGTTAGTGTGTTTGTAGTGTTTAGTTTGTTTGGTGTGTAGTGTTGTGTGTGGTGTTTAATGCTGGTAGTGTGGCTATGGTGTTTATTATTTTTTTTTATTGTTAGTATATGTGTGTGATGTTTAGTGTTATTAGAATGTGGTTTGGTGTTTAGTGTTGTTAGTATGTGTGTGTGGTGTTTAGTTTGTTTGGTGTTTAGTGTTGTGTGTGGTGTTTAATGCTGGTAGTGTGGCTATGGTGTTTAGTGTTGTTAGTATGTGTGTGGTGTTTAGTGTTATTAGAATGTGTGTGGTGTTTAGTCTTATTAGTGTGTATGGTGTTTAGTGTTGTGTGTGGTGTTTAATGCTGGTAGTGTGGCTATGGTGTTTAGTGTTGTTAGTAAGTGTGTGTGTGGTGTTTAGTGTTGTTAGTATGTGTGTGTGGTGTTTAGTTTGTTTGGTGTTTAGTGTTGTGTGTGGTGTTTAATGCTGGTAGTGTGGCTATGGTGTTTAGTGTTATTAGAATGTGTGCGAGTTGTTTAGTCTTGTTAGTGTGTGTGGTGTTCTAGCATGGGCAGCGTTTCAGAAGCACGGATTGAGATAGACAGGATTTCTGACCTCACACACCTAAGGAACCAATCAGGACGGAGGGTTTACACTAAACTCTGTGTGTTTAAATGTTAGTGCCCCCCCTCAGTGTATTGTTAGTGTGTGTGCTGTCTAGTGCTGGGGGGCTGAGGTTCGTAAACACCATGTAAGAACGGAGGAAGCAGTGAACCGAATCATTAAACACGGGTGACTAAAGCATATCCTACATCTTCCTCTGCCTCTCCAGCTCGGCTTTCCTCTCCTCCTCCTCCTTCTTCTGCTTGTCGTCCCCGGCGCTCCTCTTGCTGAGCGTGCGGCCGAAGATGTCGATCCTCTCGGGTGGCGTGGCAACTCTTTCCCGCTCCCGGGAACGAGTCTTGCTCCGGGATCGAGACCGCGACTCTCTCCGACGGTTCCGCTTCGCCTCCCGCTCCCTCTTCCTCTCACGGTCGCGCTCCCGGGACCTGGAGCGCTTCTTTCCGTGAGCGTGTTTAGCGCCCCCGCTCTTGGAGCGCTTGGAGTGCGACGAGCTGCGGCTCCGCGACCGGCCCATAGCTCACCAGGCAGCGCTGCTCCACGAGCACCGCGGGGGAACGGCGGCTCAAACGCGGCGAAGTAACCGCGCTGAGGGCGCTGTGAACACAGTATCCGCGCCCTTTAATGCTCCGGTTCTCGGCCCGCGTCACTTTGATTGGCTTTGCTTTATTATTAATGTTATTTTTATTTATTTTTGAAGCCGCTCCAACCGTCCAGCTACTAGGAGCCGAGGCCGACACTGCGCATGCGTACAGGCACAAAGCGCAGCGGCGCACGTCCCAACCGACTTTACAGAATAAAAGTCTCTAATTTTTTCGTTTATAACGGAATATATATATATAATATAATTATATATAAACACGAGAAAAAACAGGTATGTGTATGAACTAGTAAAAATTTAAATGTTAAAATAAAAAAGTGTTAAAAATAAATTATCTTTATTCTCTAATATAAATATTTTAGATTTAACATTTATAAATTCACTAGTTCATACACATTTGAGTCACATGGTGGCGCTGCAAGTTCTCTGGGTCCTGGGTGGGATCCTGTCCTTGGATCACTGGCTGTGTGTGGTTTAGTGTGTTCTCACTGTGTCGGCGTGGGTATTCTCAGAGTGTTCCACTTCCCTCCCACAGTCCAAACACACATTGGTGGTCAGAGTGGCATATTAATATTTCAGTGAGTTTATAGCCGAATTGGGTTGTGAGAAGTGGGCTTGGGTTCCGAAGGTTGCTGGTTCTATCCCCACGACTAACAAGAAGATTGGGGGGATGGGAGTGAAGGAACAGCACTGTCTGCTCCCTCAGGGTCCACAGCTGGGGTGTCCTTGAGCAAGGCACCTAACTCCCAACGGCTCCCTGGGCACTGGGGATGGCCGCCTGCTGTGTGTTCAGTGCCCCTAGTGTACTAGTGTGTGTGTGTGTGTGTGTGTGTGAGGGATGGCTTAAATGCAGAAGACACATTTTATTAAACGTTGAACAATCACAAACAAATGCAGTTTTTAAAGTATTTAATATTTATTACTTTCATGTTTCATGCCTCAAATATGTAACTTAATGTAAGTCAATGCAACAATCTTCTAGTTTCATTGAATGATCAGGTACTTACAAATATGTTTAAAAAGTTAGATAAATTAATTAAAACATTGTTGGAACCTTGTATCTCCAAAACTGTAGCATTACAGGAGAAAGGACACGATGTAAAGAGATTTTACTCAGCGCTGTTGTGGAGTTTGGCACAGTGTTAGAGCAACAGTATGTAGTATTTTCACATCTCCAATATGACTGGGATGCTTCACACAGCTGTAATAAGGAGAACAGGGTCCCTGTCGTTATTACCCTGAGCTCAGCACTGCAGAAACTGCACTATGTACATTTTGGAGGAGAGTAGGAACCTACAGCACCCCCTTTTGATTTCCGTGCAGTGCTGTAAAAGTGAGTTACACTCTGCAACTCTAGGCAGCGCCCAGGAGCAAAATGACCCAATCATACCCACTGTTTCTGTAAAGTGAATGGAGATAAATGTATTGAAGTGGGTCGCTAATGATAACACCGATGACCTCCATCTCTTTAATAAACGTCCAAAACTGGCTACAAAATGTCTTTAATTTGGTTGATACGGTCCATCGTACAGTAGAAACATCCCCGGTTCACAGCCAGGGGGCGCTGGCGAGCGCGGCGGTGGTCAGTGTGGTCCACAGGACGGCTGTCAGTGCGCGCGCGGAGCTGCTGAAGCTCTTGTCGTGGACGTAGCTGATGATGGACATGGCGCCCTGGTACGCCTCCTCACACGTGGCCTGGATCTGATTCTCGGGAAGTTCGAAGCCGAACTGACCCTTGTCTCTCAGCTCGAAGGTGAAGGAGAACGGGATCCCGATCAGACGAGCGAAATCCCGGGAGGAGCCGGAGTTGGGGTCTGAAGCAACACACGAGGAACCGTGTTCACTGACATTGTCCATTTAACATACATTGATTTATTATTATTATTATTATTATTAATATTATTCATTGTCTGTAACCGCTTACAGTGAAATTATTGACAGCCTCAGTGTTCAGGGATTTGGAGACCCCTCTGGTGAAAATATGTAACTGCATGTGATGTGCAGAAGAATAGTAACGTGTTCTTGTTTATATAGATTCTGTTTATATTATATAAAATGTTAAGCTGCACTTTGTATGTTATGGGGAGTTGGAGACCCCTCTGGTAAAAATATGTAATTACAAGCAATGTTATATTGGTCCTCACATTAAAGAACTCCTCCATACAAACATAGGGAACCAGAAGCATTCCCCTGATGAATGATCATGGGCTATTTATCAAATATTTATAACTAATTGCATTATTCTGTGTTCAACAGAGTTTCTACTCATTTCAGTTAAGTATGACATTTTACATTTATAAAATTTCATTTTAAATATTTGGAAAAAGTCACTCACACAGCACATCTGGGGACGTCCCCACTGTGTAGTCCGTCCCATGAACGTCTTTAATTGCTTTTGCTGCAGCCAGGCCTACTTCCATCTACACACATATACACACACACACACACGGTTAGCATTTTAGCACATGGATAATCAAATTGCTCAATTAAGTTTAGAAAAGACATCTTAGAAACAATCCCCCAACATTTCTGAGGTAAAATTTTACTTTATTTTTATGGAAACTACAAGACATGGCAGTATTGCGACAGCAGTTGTGTGAAGCTAATGCTAGTGCTAAGCTAAACTTTCATAATGTTTAATTTTCATAATTAAAGCTGCCCGTTTTTAGGTAACTCTGATGCAAAATATTTTCTTTGGAGATTAATATCATTTGTGCATGGTCTTTGTTATTGAAATAAAATAAATATAATAAATAAATATAATTAATTGAGCTAATGCTAACCCCAGAGCTAACCCATGTAACAGTAGGTGGTGTCATACTGTGCAGAAGACAGTTGGGAAAAATGCTAAATAATTAGCTTATACCTTATAAGGTCAATAAAATCTTTAATCTGTTTCTAACCTGTATAAAAGTGTTAATGTATGTTTTAATCTGTTTCTAATTTAATCTGATTTAACTCCTCACCAGTTCATCGTAGTTGGGGGCGGAGATGTTGGGGTGTCCGTAGGGGACGAGGATCAGCTGCCCGTACGAGTGGATGGTCAGGAAACACAGGATCTGGTCTCGATTCTCGCTCAGAAAGTTAGTGACCGCCACAGCTTCGGACTCGGAAAGAGCGGAGTGTCCGTTATACACCTCCGAACAACAGTTCCTGGAAATTCCCACCACTGCGCAAAAGGAGAATGAAGATTTCTTTTACTAAAGAGCCCTTGAACCTTCATTTTTAAGAGTGTAGATATAATTAGTAAGGGATTAGTAGGGATTATTAGTATAAATCAAATAATCCCTGGAGATTTTAAGATGTTCACAGGATATTTCAGCATAGTCTATATGTGCTCTGTCAGATTTCCTCACTTTGAAGAGAAAAGACAAGGGTCAGGTTTAAATCAGATTTGATTCCACTTTGTCTGTGTTCACATTATAAACCGCATTAATCAGATTTAATTTGGTGGTTTTTGATGGTTCTGGTCATTCACATTCATGTCGATTGCCCATAAATTATATCTGATCTAGGACAAGAAATTGAAAGTGACTCAAACCTGATTTGGAAAAATCCGATTTGACATGTTCACACAACGCTGATCAGATTTGAATCACTTTAAGTGGATAGTATCCTTAGTAGTAATAAAGCCGTCGTCATGTCTTCATGCCCATATAAGGAATTCCAGCTCTGTAGGCTGAATTAAGTTGTAAAACACTGGAATTTTTTCCCCATTAAATCTGAGTGTAGAGTGACTTACTTCCCCAGTTAGAGTAGAAGTTACGGTTCAGGTCGGTCCCAACACATGAGCAATTCTCAGTCCCCGGAGACATGGACTTCCTCCACAGACGAGTCTGTAAACATACGAACACGGTACGTAGGCTACAAACCATTTGCTGTTGTGGTCACTGTGTTTGAATAAAGAAGAATGAGCTAACACCAGAGCTAACCAGTGCAACAACACAGTTTTAAAAAAACCTTTGTGATCGACTGTTGTATTTACATAACACACATTCTGTGTGGATTATGTGTGTTAGTCCAGCGCTGTTCAGAGTAAGTGCTATCAGCTACGGTTATTATACATTAGCCAAAATCAGTGCTAGCTGGACTTTTAGCATTTTCGCTATAGTGCTAATCAGGACACGGGAAACACACTATAGTTTTCCAACGATGTTCCAATGAGACTCATTGCAGTAAGGACATAGTTTAAACTCACGGTGTTGTCTTTCCAGGAGTAAACGTAGCCGTCCATGTTCAGAACCGGAGTGATGTAAAAGTCCAGGTTCTTAAAGAGTGTGTTCACCTTCGGGTCTGATTTATAGAAATTCAGAATCTGTTTCAACAGAAAATACAGAAATCAAAATGAGAGAAATTGTAGATATGAATGATATTATTATAAAATCATACGATAAAGATATTGTGGTTAGCAGTCGGGAGGTCGTGGTGAGAGATTTTCCTGTGCTGTGATTTAACGGGGCTCAACACTTCAATATACGATATTTCCACCACAAATGACTTCATTTATCCAGAATCTGGTGCCACACTCCTAGTTTTAGGCTGGACCTGGCCTGTGGTGTTTGTTTTAAGGCTGCTCCATGACTCAGTGCTGGTGGAGGCTGGAGGTGGGCTACGAGAGCTGGTCTAAGGGTGGGCGATATGGCCCTAAAATAATATCGCGATATTTCAGGGTGTGTTGTCAATAACGATATTCTCGGTGATACGAAAAAAACATTTAAAATGACTTACATTAATTTCAAGAACACACTACTGCTACAAAATGAATGTTATTTTAATATGAATTATATTAAATGAATAATGTTTAATGTTAATCCTGTTAAAACTATATTTAATAACATTGTAGTTTAGCACAAATTTCAGTATATTTTCACAAATGTGTAAACATTGACTTATTTTGTAAACAACTGTAACTTACCTAAGATACACATGAAATATATACAGAATATTGATATATTTAATTTCTAAACCACCTCCACACAACTGAAGTCATTTGCTGCATTTGGCTTTTTGACTACGTTTGCTGCCATTGTTTCCAATTTATTAAAGAAGACAGCAGACACATTTCAGACGCCAACTGTTGGGAAACAATACACTACTACGCTACACTACTACTACAGTTCTATGATTTTTAAAACAAATTGACTTAACATTCACAGCTCTAGTTAGCTGGATGTATTCTGATGTTTTGATTACAGCCGAATCAGGTCCAAAGGTTTTATCAAGGACCTCTGTAGTATTCACTTGATTCCTTCCCTTTTCATTTTCCCCAGCTACAGTTACAGATTCTGAATTTCAAAACACTTTCTGGTGAATAAAGGGAACAGACTGCTCCCGTAAAGGCACTCACCTTTTTAACAAAGTACTGACAGAAAGCCGGAGAGATCCACTCTCTGGCGTGAATCCCACAGTCCATCCACACGGCCTTCTTCGGCAGAGTGCTGTTCAGACCGATCTGCAGCAAAGAGGACCAACGCGTCACCACAAGCGGGATACAACCTCGTATCTCCCTTTTTTTTAAAAAGTGTTTTTCATATTTAAATGTTCTGATCTTATTTACAATAAAATATCATTCTAAACTGATGGAATAAACCAGCTATTGAAAAACAACGAACAAAAGTAATGGTATTTAAAGTCATTGAAAGGTGGGACTGTTTACGATACCATGGAAACGGCTTATGATAAACATGGATTACGATTTTATCGATTTTAATTCCATTAAACTACCAGATTTATTTATTTATTTATAAACCATTTGAATTTCCATTTCCTCTGAAAAAAGTTGAATCATTTTTATTAGAGTTCATCGTTAAGAAGAAAAAACCTGAAGAATGTGTGTAGTTTTCCGTTTCTTGCTCCTAATCACAACAACCACAAGCGCCGCTACAATACCAATAATCACCAGTGAGGAGTGAATACCTTCAGCAGAGTGATGTTCCTCTTCTGGTACGTGGTTCCATACGTTACGCTGGAGACGACACCCGGATGATCCCGCTCCGTCTGCTCCATCCACTTGGAAATCTGCGCAAACCACGGGTGAAGAGGACAGGGAACACAATCATGGGCTGCGGTCTACAGCTGAATCACGGAGTAAATTAATGAATTAATAAATGCGTATATTCAATAACACATTTTAATAAACAGCTACAAAAGTAAACGTGAACAACATTATCTAGATCTCAATGTACTTTAATGTTTGTATATGAATGAATGAATAAACAAATAAAGAACCCTCGCCGTGTGTTTGGAGGTGAAAGTTAAACTAACGTTATTCATGAAATAAAACTATAAAAGTAAAGAGCTCTATACATTAAGTCATTCCTCAGGTTGTGTGTCAGTGTTTTAATCAAACAATTCAACGTTTACGAGTTTAAACTTGGAGTTAAAACGGAAAGGAAATACACCTTTTTTGTAAAATATTAAAATGAAAAGATTGAACTGAACTTATTTCAAGGATGTGATCCAGAATAATGTGATTTAGCTTGTAATTAATCATGTAATCTCATACCTTCATTACCATTTATAATCACAAACGTTTACAGACGTGTAATGAACGTTTACCTCGTCCATGGTGTGGTACTTGTTATAATCATAGACTCCTTCAGTTCTGAAACACAAATCAATATAAAACAGCTAAAGAACTCCGTAACGAACACGAGCTGGATGTCGCAGCGCTTTATCGTTAGAGCGATAGCAATGTTATCAGACGCTAACGTTTACAGCAGCGCCACATCAACAACTTTAACACATTCCCCCGGGGAGACGTCTCTTTACACAGAGGTTATTTCACTCATGAACATTTCTTCAATAATAAAGAGTATGAAATGACCAGTGTCACAGCCACAGAGACGTTACATCCACCATCACTCACCTACAGCATGCTTTTTACATGTGTTTTCAGATACGTTTCAGAAGAAATTGAGTTTCATTCAAACGTTTGTCTGTTTAATGAATGTTTAATGTAGCGTTGAATTTGAATTTCACACAGTTTTCAGACGTGTGACTAACCCTCTGTTCACCGAGTTATTTCTTTATCTTCAGAACATTTCAAACCACTTTCAGTTTAACATTCAGTTTAAAAGTGAGTTTTAAACACATTTTAATTAAAATGATCTGTGTTTTTTTACCTGTATTGCAGGAGCAGCAGCATCCACACGGTCAAAACCGATCTGAACATCTCTGTGTCTTTGGCTTTAATCACGTCCCAGAAGAAGCTCCAGAGACCCGTCTGCAGGACCGTATCTGACTCTGCTGTGTTTTTATACACAGCCCTGTGAGATAACACCTGAGGAAACGAGGAGGACTCCCAGCTGGAGGTTAATAACTAACTCCAAAACTCATAAATCTGAATATGGCCGTGACACAACAGTTCATTTACATCTCCCTCGTGACGTAAATCAACACCATGTTGAAATTACGGCAGAGGGATTTTGATAATTAATGAACTTTGGCAATGTTTACAAGTTTTATGATATTTTCAGAAATTAAGTTAGCGTTAATATTTCACTGTAACAATTCTCAAGTAAAGGGCAGCACAGTGGAGCATCAGATGGTGTCTCTGTCATACGTTGTGGGAGTCCCGCTCCGGGTGACTGTCTGTGAGGAGTGTGGTGTGTTCTCCCTGTGTCTGTGTGGGTTTCCCCCGGGTGACTGTCTGTGAGGAGTGTGGTGTGTTCTCCCTGTGTCTGCGTGGGTTACCTCCGGGTGATTGTCTGTGAGGAGTGTGGTGTGTTCTCCCTGTGTCAGCGTGGGTTACCTCCGGGTGATTGTCTGTGAGGAGTGTGGTGTGTTCTCTCTGTGTCTGCGTGGGTTTCCTCCGGGTGACTGTCTGTGAGGAGTGTGGTGTGTTCTCTCTGTGTCTGTGTGGGTTTCCTCCGGGTGACTGTCTGTGAGGAGTGTGGTGTGTTCTCCCTGTGTCTGTGTGGGTTTCCCCCGGGTGACTGTCTGTGAGGAGTGTGGTGTGTTCTCCCTGTGTCAGCGTGGGTTACCTCCGGGTGATTGTCTGTGAGGAGTGTGGTGTGTTCTCCCTGTGTCAGCGTGGGTTACCTCCGGGTGATTGTCTGTGAGGAGTGTGGTGTGTTCTCTCTGTGTCTGCGTGGGTTTCCTCCGGGTGACTGTCTGTGAGGTGTGTGGTGTGTTCTCTCTGTGTCTGCGTGGGTTTCCTCCGGGTGACTGTCTGTGAGGAGTGTGGTGTGTTCTCTCTGTGTCTGCGTGGATTTCCTCCGGGTGACTGTCTGTGAGGTGTGTGGTGTGTTCTCTCTGTGTCTGCGTGGATTTCCTCCGGTTGACTGTCTGTGAGGAGTGTGGTGTGTTTTCCCTCTGTCTGCGTGGGTTTCCTCCAGGTGACTGTCTGTGAGGTATGGGAAGCCGTTCAGGAAATAATTATAATGTACTTTGTACATATATATTGGTTTATGGAGAAACTACTTGGTTTAATGGCACATACATTGGTTTTAAACTGTTGGTTTGTATATATCGGTTTGTGAGTATATATTGGATTATCAGTTTATACATTGGTTTCCTAGCATATATATTGGTTTGTATGTATTGGTTTGTGGGTATATATATTGGTTTGTGGGTATATATATCGGATTACCAGTACTTACATTGGTTTTCCAGCGTATACATTGGTTTGTGGGTGCATATATTGGTTTGTTTATATCGGTTTGTGGGCGTGTATTTTGTTTTGTTTATATCGGTTTGTGGGCGTGTATATTGGCTTATGTATATCGGTTTGTGGGCATATATCGGTTTGTGGGCGCATATATTTTTTTGTTTATATCGGTTTGTGGGCGTGTATATTGGCTTATGTATATCGGTTTGTGGGCATATATTGGTTTGTGGGCGTGTATATTGGTTTGTGGGCATGTATATTGGTTTGTGGGCGTGTATTTTGGTTTGTTTATATCGGTTTGTGGGCATATCGGTTTGTGGGCATGTATATTGGTTTGTGGGCGTGTATATTGGCTTGTGTATATCGGTTTGTGGGCATATATCAAATCAAATCAAATTTATTTATATAACGCTTTTCACAACTGATGTTGTCACAAAGCAGCTTCACAGAATTCCAGTAAGACAAAGATTTGACATGAAATGTAAAAACAAATGTAAAACCCTCAAGTGAGCAAGCCAGGGGCGACAGTGGCAAGGAAAAACTCCCCCAGCTGAGGAAGAAACCTTGGGAGGAACCAAGGCTCACAAGGGGTGACCCATCCTCCTCTGGTCAATCTACTGGTGATGATAGTTAGTAGTCCGTGAGAACTTCAGTGTAGGGACAGCTTCAAGGCACTTGGTGGTTGCTGGAGCGTGGGCAGCTGGTCTGAAGCGTGGAGGAGGATCTCGACAGTCATCCATCAGTGTCCAGACAGACAGGTGGGCAGTCGTTTACTCGGAAAAATGTAAAGGGATGGAATTAGTTTTGAACTGTTTTGTGTTTGTAAAGTAGAAAATATGAAAATTTCCAGAGTGTGGCTAATGACTCCGGCAGATCTGACTATGACAGCATTAACTAAAAGGAGAGAATCAGGAGGACACACAGACACGGGAGCATCCTGAAACACTGGCATCCCTCCGCTCCACCGTCAACAAACCTGAGTGATCGACACCAGCATCTCAGTTTACTATAATTCCCTGTGTCCATGGACCCCCCGGATCTGCCGCCTTTATCTATGGGGGAGCATTAGCTACCAAAAGATAAACTAAACAAATGTGTTTTTAGCCTAGATTTGAAGATCGCGACTGTGTCTGAGTCCCGAACATTTTCTGGAAGATCATTCCAGAGTCTGGGGGCTTTATAAGAAAAGGCTCTTCCCCCAGCTGAGGCCTTCTGAATTCTGGGAACAATTAAAAATCCAGTATTCTGTGATCTGAGTGAACGTGGAGGCTCATAATAGGAAATTGTATCTTGAAGATATTCAGGAGCGAGCCCATGTAGAGCTTTATATGTTAATAACAAAATTTTGTAATCAATGCGGAATTTAACAGGCAGCCAATGAAGTGATGATAAAACTGGGCTGATATGTTCAAATTTTCTAGTTTTAGTGAGGACCCTGACTGCAGCATTTTGAACTAGTTGAAGTTTTCTTAAATTGCTGCTGATGCATCCTGACAGTAGTGCGTTACAGTAGTCAAGCCTTGAAGTAATAAAGGCATGTACTAATGTTTCTGCGTCCTGAAGGGATAAGGCATTTCTAATCTTAGCAATATTGCGAAGATGTAAAAAAGCTGTCCTAGTGATTACTGCCTATGTGTTGATCAAATGATAAATCCGGGTCAATTATGACACCAAGATTTTTTGCTGCTGAAACAGGTTTAACTGGAGAGTCAGCGAGATTTAAAATTAAATCTGATAATTTATTTCTTGCCACTTTTGGACCCAAAAGCAGGACCTCTGTTTTGTTGCTGTTTAGAAGGAGGAAGTTACGCAACATCCAGCCTTTCACGTCTTTTACACAGTCCTCTATTTTCTTTAATCTGTGTTTTTCATCGGGCTTGGCTGAAATATACAATTGTGGGTTGTCTGCGTAACAGTGAAAGTTAATGTCATGGTTTCTTATAACTGTGCCTAGCGGTAACATGTATAATGTAAATAATAATGATCCTAAAATAGAGCCTTGTGGAATTCCAAATCTTACTTTAGAATAATTTGAATTTAGATTGTTTACTTTTACGAATTGATAATGTTCCGTTAAGTAAGATTTGAACCATAATAGGGCTGTCCCTGTGATTCCAACCATGTTTTCTAACCTTTCTATGAGAATATTGTGGTCTATTGTATCGAAGGCTGTGCTGAGGTCAAGAAGCACCAACAGGGATACGTGGCCTTGATCAGAGGCAAGAAGAAGATCATTTCTTATCTTGACTAGAGCTGTCTCTGTACTATGATGTTGCCTGAATCCAGATTGGAATTTTTCATATATATGATTCTTATGTAGATATGAACTAAGTTGTTGGGCCATAGCTGTTTCTAAGATCTTGGACAGAAATGGCAAATTAGAAATAGGCCTGTAGTTAGACAGTGTACTAGCATCAAGATTTGGTTTCTTGATCATAGGTTTAATAACTGCTAGTTTAAAAGCTTTGGGTACATGGCCCAGACTAAGGGATGAGTTTACTATCGTTAAAAGAGGATCAATAATAGCTGGTAGTACTTTTTTGAGCAACTTTGTGGGAATTGCATCAAGTGTGCAAGTTGTACAGTTTGCGGAGGTGATAATCTTCTCTAGTTCTAATTGTGGGAGTGGGTAAAAGGTTTCAAGTCTTTCTTTTACATTTAAATTATGTTTTATATCATTCACATCGGGTGGCAGCCAGGATTGATTTGATTCTGTGGCTTGAGTTTGTTGTCTTATATTCTCAATTTTATTATTAAAAAAGTCCATAAAATCTTTACTGGTGAGAGTTGCTGGAATAAGTTGTTCAGAACCTGCTTGAATTTTTGTAATTCTAGAAAACACACTAAACAGTGCTCTCGGATTATTTTTATTATTGGAGATCAGCGAGGCCAGATATGCTGAGCGAGATTTAGTGAGGGCATTTCTATACTCTATAAGGCTGTCCTTCCAGGCAGAATGGAACACTTCAAGCTTGGTTGATCGCCATTTCCGTTCTAGTTTTGTAATGTTTGTTTTAAAGTACGGGTCTTATCATTATACCATGGTGCGAGCTTTTTCTGTCTTATACTTTTATGTTTAAGTGGTGCTACCTTTTCTAAAGTAGATCGACAGGAATTTTCTAGGTAATCAGTTAGTACATCTAGGTCCATTGGGTCTGATGGAGTTGGAACTGGGGTCGATAGTTCTGGTAGGTTTTCTATAAATTGTAGGGCGGTAGATGGTTTTATTATACGCCTTGTAGAATAGCGAGGGTTCCTACATATATTATGGCTAAAACGTAGCTCATATGAAATTAAGTAATGATCGGAGATTGCTGAGGATTGCGGTAAGATATTAATTTTGTCAATGTTAAGACCTAGTGTCAGAACTAAGTCTAAAGTGTGGCTGCAGTAGTGTAATACCAATAGAGTCTAAGATTGACGTAAATGCCTTTTTTAGTGGGTCACTTTCCTTCTCAAAATGGATATTGAAATCTCCTACAATTATAACTTTATGATTGCACACGGCTAGGTTTGTAGCAAAATCGCTGAATTCTTTCAGAAATTCTAAGTAAGGCCCTGGTGGTCTGTAAATGTTGCATAATAAAAATGCGTCCTTTTTTGTGACCGGATTTGTAATAATAGTGGAGAGAACCTCAAAAGAAGAGAAGGTGTGACATTGTTTAAGACTAATTTCTAGGGTATTTTGGTAAATTACACATACTCCACCTCCTTTGCCTGATATTCTTGGGCTATGTGCATAATTATAGCCTAGGGGGTGGCTTCATTTAGTGCTAAATATTCATTTGGTCTAACCCACGTTTCCGTGAGACAGAAAACATTGAATTTATGATCACTTATAATATCATTTACGATGAGTGCTTTTGAGTTTAGTGATCTTATGTTGAGTAACCCAAATTTTTGTTCTGAGGTGTTGCTGCTAGGTGTTGTGTATGATTTAATATTGATTAGGTTGCTGAAACAGGCTGATTTTGTTTTTCTACTTTTACATTTAGGTCGGGGGAAAGACACAGTCTCAATACAGTTGAACCTGGGTGACGCCTCAAGACAGTTCGCAGACGGTCGGTTTAGCCTGTCTGTCTGCGGCCTGGTCCCGGCTCTGGATTGTCAGCAGCTATCTACACTACTCTGCTGACTAACTAAAAGACTATGTGCTATGCTGCAAGAAAGTAAGGCAGGACCCTCCCGCGTGGGGTGGATACCATCCCTACCTATAAGACCAGGCTTGCCCTCAAAACGAAACCAATTGTCTATAAAGCCCACTTGATTTTCGGAACACCACTTGGACATCCAGCAGTTTAACGCCCAAAGTCTGCTGTAAGCTTCATCACCACGAATTGCAGGTACTTACCGCTTTTAATTGATTTTAGTAACTTACACCAAGAACGTTACTCCAGGGTCCGGTGGCAGTTTTAGTGCCTCTGTAATAAATATTCCTGCGGAGACAATCTAAAAGATAGATCTATGGATGGTTAGTAGGTTATAAAAACAGATATAAATTCAGAAATAACAGTAGAAACGAGTAAACAGGAAAACCCGAGCGATCAAAACAGCTTCCAAACGGGTCAACTACAAGGCTACACAGATATATCGGTTTGTGGGCGTGTATATTGGTTTGTGGGCATGTATTTTGGCTTGTTTATATCGGTTTGTGGGCATATATCGGTTTGTGGGCGTGTATATTGGTTTGTGGGTGCGTATTTTGGCTTGTTTATATCAGTTTGTGGGCATATATCGATTTGTGGGCATATATCGGTTTGTGGGCATGTATATTGGTTTGTTCATATCGGTTTGTGGGCGTGAATATTGGTTTGTGGGCGCGTATTTTGGCTTGTTTATATCAGTTTGTGGGCATATATCGGTTTGTGGGCGCGTATATTGGTTTGTTTATATTGGTTTGTGGGCATATATCGGTTTCTGGGCATATATCGGTTTGTGGGCGCATATATTGGTTTGTGGGCGCGTATTTTGGTTTGTTTATATCGGATTGTGGGCATATGTTGGTTTGTGGGCGCGTATATTGGTTTGTTTATATCGGTTTGTGGGCATATATCGGTTTGTGGGCGCGTATTTTGGCTTGTTTATATCGGTTTGTGGGCATATATCGGTTTCTGGGCATATATCGGTTTGTGGGCGCATATATTGGTTTGTGGGCGCGTATTTTGGTTTGTTTATATCGGATTGTGGGCATATGTTGGTTTGTGGGCGCGTATATTGGTTTGTTTATATCGGTTTGTGGGCATATATCGGTTTGTGGGCGCGTATTTTGGCTTGTTTATATCGGTTTGTGTGTGCATATATTGGTTTGTGGGCGTGTATATTGGATTCTGCACTGCATGGTAGAAATTTGCCGCTCAGTGCTGTTCAGCGAGCAGCCTGATTTGATTGTGCTGCGCGGTTTTAATGAACCTCAGTTTGGACAAATTTTTGACATATTCCAAATAAAACCGAGTGGCCCGGTGACAGAGCTCCGCGATTATAAATACTAAATAAAGGTCATAATAAAGATAACAAAGCTCAGACGAGCCAAATGGATTACGTTCTACAACAGTGTGTTTTCTACGACGCTGAAGTTAGCTCCTGATTCGCAGAGCCGCGGTGACCGAAAGGGACTGTTCGATGTGTACATAATGCTGCGCACATTGCTTTTAACGCTTCATGGACTAATGAATAGCGCTAAATACAGGAAGTAACAAACGGTTTACCCTCACAATGCACAGAACAAGCCATAAACATGTACGAAATCTTTTCTTTTCAAGTAGTTTCTCCATAAACCAATATATATTTACAAAGTACATTATAATTATTTCCTGAACGGCTTCCCATAGTGAGGAGTGTGGTGTGTTCTCCCTGTGTCTGCGTGGGTTTCCTCCAGGTGACTGTCTGTGAGGAGTGTGGTGTGTTCTCCCTGTGTCTGCGTGGGTGTCCTCCGGGTGACTGTCTGTGAGGAGTGTGGTGTGTTCTCCCTGTGTCTGCGTGGGTTTCCTCCGGGTGACTGTCTGTGAGGAGTGTGGTGTGTTCTCCCTGTGTCTGCGTGGGTTTCCTCCGGGTGACTGTCTGTGAGGAGTGTGGTGTGTTCTCTCTGTGTCTGTGTGAGTTTCCTCAGTTTTATTAATAGCTTTCAGTTATTTGCTTTTTGAAGTTCCTCCTAAGTTTATAGAAGTGTAATAACACGATAACAAACAGCTCTAATATAATAATGAAACCCATTCATAGATCAGTGACGTCAAACTGCTTAAAGGAATCAGGAATTTGAAAACGGGGTCTTGTACAGAACAATGTATTGTATGTAGTGTAATGGTTTCGTCATTTCTCTGTCTCTCTGTTGCTCAGACAATTACATCATATTATGACTCCAGACCTTGGGCAAGATTCCCAACATTTCATTCATCGACATCTGTACAGCAGCGATACCATTTATAAATGATTTGTGTCAGATTGTTATTTAGAGTTTAAATGTAGTAAATGAAGTTATTTTTCCATCGTCATCATCATTTCCGTATTGAATTATTAATAATTAGAAGGGTAGAGGTCACTGGTGTTTGTGTAGAGGTGATAAAATGCTGGAGACGTCTTGTTTCATTCTCCACCACTGTACGTCAACACCGTTTTCACTCTCCACATTAAACACTGCGCAGATGAAGGGCCTCAGTGGCTGTTTACAGCTCAAACATGGAGTCATGGGGAAACGCAACAAAACGGATGGCGTTTCTCTTTAGTGAAGCGAGAGCTGACGATACAATTCATAACTGATCTAATGAGTCCTCAACATGTAATGTCTAGTAAATTAAATATATAGCTAACATCTTATTGTAGAACAAACTTTCTGACCTTAATGTCTGTATGGAACCAGAACAGCTGAATCAGAGCAGTCTCCAGGAGAGTTCCAGTCCCTCCTTAAAAACACCTCAGTCCTAAACCAACAGAGCAACGCAGTTCACACATTTCAGACTCGGCCCTCAGCGCTCTGAAGGAGTCGAGACGGGAAACAGAGGAAAAAACTAGACAAAAGAGGGAGGTCCTCACTCAGAGAGACACTGCTTTACAGTGATTCACACACACTTACACACACACATACACATACACCCACACAGACACTCACGCACACACACACACATACACACACTCACGCACACATACATACCCATACACACACACACACTCATGAACACTCACACACACACACACACACTCACGCACACATACACGCACACTCACACACACGCACACACACATATACTCACGCACTCACACACTCACACACACACTTACACACACACATACACATACACCCACACAGACACTCACGCACACACACACACACACACACTCACGCACACATACATACCCATACACACACAAGCACACACACACACACACTCATGCACACACACACACACACACTCACGCACACATACACGCACACACACATATACTCACGCACTCACACACACTCACACACACACTTACACATACACCCACACAGACACTCACGCACACACACACACACACTCACGCACACATACATACCCATACACACACAAGCACACACTCACACACACACACACACACTCACGCACACTCACACACACATGCACACACACATATACTCACGCACTCACACACACTCACACACACACATATACACACTCACAAACAGACACACATACAAACACTCACACAAACAAACTCACACACATACACACACATATACACACTCACAAACACACACACATACAAACACTCACACAAACAAACTCACACACATACACAGACACAGACACACACACTCATGCAGTCACTCACACATTCACTCACACCTGTGGACATTTTTTATGTATTTTACAAAGAATATAACATTAAATGGTGACTTGTGCCCTTCGACCACCTTAAATAATGTATGAGTTATTCTTCTGCCTCTCTTCCACCTTAAATGATGGTTCAGTTTTATTATAATGTCTCCAGTCCACCTTAAATGGTGCAACAGAAGCTGTTTTCATGCTCTGCATTTTGTGTTTGTTTATTATACATTGGGCTAAAGTTATCTGGCTAAACTGAGAAATACACACACACATACACACACAGGTTCTATTCGCTATCATTTCGAAGCAGCAGATGGCACCAAACACCAACTTAACATGAGGCAGTGATGTGAAGATCAGAGGAGAGTCCAGACAAGAACAGTCCACAAACCCTGCAGCAGTCTAAGGTCAGAGGGGGGTCCTGGGCCCTGAGGGGCATGGGTCCCCTCTCCAGAACCGCCAGGAGAATTTGGGGCAGGGGGGGAATGAAGGAACAGCACTGTCTCCTCCCTCAACATCCACGGCTGAAGAGACCTAGAACAAGGCACCTAACATCCACCTGCTCCACGGGCACCGTGGTGACTTCCCATCACTCCAGCGAGTGTGTGTGTGTGTGTGTTCACTGCTCCTTAGTTTGTTTCCATGGGCGGATTTATGAATTTAACCCTTTAGTCTCCAAACATATTGGATAAATAGTATGTAACGTCTGTTGTTGTATTTTATTTCCCAGACATCATTAATTCTTACTGAGTCATATGTTGTGTGTGTGTGTGTGTGTGTGTGTGTGTGTGTGTAAATAGAAGTGTGAAATGACAGGCCCAGAGTGGAAATTAATCACAGCCCTGGTGTAAAGTCCATATTTAAAACTAACACTAGGGTCCAGTAAAATAAGACCCCCACTCACACACACACACACACACACACACCCTGAGCCACGGGATGCTGTCGGTTTCTGTGTTTTGTGTTGTGTCCAGCCCAGCGAGTAAACAAGAACACAATCCTACATCCAGTGTGAGGAACTGATACCTGCAAGTGTGTGACAGTGTTTCCCTGGTACCTCTCCACAGCCATGAATTTCGCTTTGAGTGTGGACCATGAAAAGAGTGTTTCTGATAAAGTGGCCAGTGAGTGTCAGTAGAAGGGGGGTGTTTCTGATAAAGTGGCCAGTGAGTGTCAGTAGAAGGGGGGTGTTTCTGATAAAGTGGCCAGTGAGTGTCAGTAGAGGGGGGTGTTTCTGATAAAGTGGCCAGTGAGTGTCAGTAGAAGGGGGGTGTTTCTGATAAAGTGGCCAGTGAGTGTCAGTAGAAGGGGGGTGTTTCTGATAAAGTGGCCAGTGAGTGTCAGTAGAGGGGGGTGTTTCGGATAAAGTGGCCATCGAGTGTTAGTAGAAGGGGGGTGTTTCTGATAAAGTGGCCAGTGAGTGTCAGTAGAGGGGGGGTGTTTCTGATAAAGTGGCCAGTGAGTGTCAGTAGAGGGGGGTGTTTCTGATAAAGTGGCCAGTGAGAGTCAGTAGAGGGGGGTGTTGCTGATAAAGTGGCCAGTGAGTGTCAGTAGAGGGGGGTGTTTCTGATAAAGTGGCCAGTGAGTGTCAGTAGAGTGGGGTGTTTCTGATAAAGTGGCCAGTGAGTGTCAGTAGAAGGGGGGTGTTTCTGATAAAGTGGCCAGTGAGTGTCAGTAGAGGGGGGTGTTTCTGATAAATTGTCCAGTGAGTGTCAGTAGAGGGGGGTGTTTCTGATAAAGTGGCCAGTGAGTGTCAGTAGAGGGGGGTGTTTCTGATAAAGTGGCCAGTGAGAGTCAGTAGAGGGGGGGTGTTTCTGATAAAGTGGCCAGTGAGTGTCAGTAGAGGGGGGTGTTTCTGATAAAGTGGCCAGTGAGTGACAGTAGAAGGAGGGTGTTTTTGATAAAGTGGCCAGTGAGTGTCAGTAGAGGGGGGGTGTTTCTGATAAAGTGGCCAGTGAGTGTCAGTAGAGGGGGGTGTTTCTGATAAAGTGGCCAGTTAGTGTCAGTAGAGGGGGGGGTGTTTCTGATATAGTGGCCAGTGAGTGTCAGTAGAGGGGGGTGTTTCTGATAAAGTGTCCAGTGAGTGTCAGTAGGGGGGGGGTGTTTCTGATAAAGTGGCCAGTGAGTGACAGTAGAAGGAGGGTGTTTCTGATAAAGTGGCCAGTGAGTGTCAGTAGAGGGGGGGGTGTTTCTGATAAAGTGGCCAGTGAGTGTCAGTAGAGGGGGGTGTTTCTGATAAAGTGGCCAGTGTGTGGCCAAGCTGGGGCTGTTTGTAAAGACTGGACGGTGTGTGTCTGTACTAAAGGCTCTATACCCCTCCATAACTCCTGAATGCAGTAAGAGCTCTTAAACAACATCTGGACGGAGCGTGGGCTGGGAGTCATAACACGCTGGAGTTATGTCATGTTTGAATTATACGATGGTGGTTTTATATTGTGTTGGGTAATGTGTTTGGTATGTGGAGGACTCATAAGTGCTGTTGCATGCTGGGAGTGAAAGGTTTAAGACTGAACCACACTTTATTTGTTTATTTGGAAGCAACAGCTGGCAGTGGGGTTTGTGTGTGTGAGCAGGGGTGGACGATATGGCCAGAACAATATGTCACAATACACTGACGGACCAGACTATAAAAATGACCCCCTTTTTGAAAACCATAGTTTATTAACAATTAATACAGTCCCTGGCCACTAGGAATACAAACTGAGACTCTGCTACACCAGGAGAGTGGTCTACAAGACCTCCGAGTTCTCTATTCCTGAGTTTCTGAAAAACATGTGGAAAAAGGGAATAGTGCAAAATGCAGACATCAGTTATTGTATTGGTGGTGGTGGGGTGGGGTGAGGGGTCATGGTAGTGGTTGTGGGGGTGGGGGGGGTCAATCAGTATCCACAGCAGGGGTGACCTGCATATGTACAGTTCATGTGGAGACATGTACTGAAATTTTGGAGAGACGCATGCTACCATCGAGATCTTCTTCGGAGGTCCATGGTTATTTCAGCAAGGTAATGCCAGACCTCATTCTACATGTGGTACAACACTGTTGATTCATAGACGCTTGTCTCCAAATGACTTGCAGTCCCAACTCTTCTGGACACGAGGTGAGTAAGTAATATGCCGTTCCAAACCCACCCAGCTACTACGTACGTCCCTACTGTAAAAGACCTCAGTTTACCCACAAACACACACAGAAACACACACACAATTCACAGCCTCGCATGTAGGGCTTTTGTCCAATGCCAAGATCCTGCTGAGAGGTTCCTGTGAGATTGAATCAGTCTAGACACTAGGGAATAGGAAAGGCTAACCCGCTAATGCTATGTAAACACCAGCAAAATCCCAGAGGGGAAACAATGGATTGTGGATAGGTCAGGACTCACAATGCAACCTTAGAAAAATGTTTTGAAGTCCCACACAAAGCAAGGGGCTCTGGCCTTTCAAAAACAGAGGACTGGACCCTATCACCAGGAGACTGCAGGTTTGAATCTAGGTACAGAGGCCAGGAGTCCTAGAGACCCCTCGCTATGTAAGAAGGTGGGTAGGATCTTTCCCATCAAAGTCTGTCGGCCTATGTGCCAGATCTGGGCAGTTTGCCTTCTCCTCTGGTGGGTTAAGCTCGGCAGCAAAAGTTGGTCAAGAAGCAGTGAGTCGTCTTCAAATATCTCTTATGGGGCACATGTTCAGTTCCCCCCTCCCGAGGATGTGTACAACTGGAAATGGGAAGGGGATAAACTGAACAAGGGGTCACTCTTGCAAGTCACATGACATCCCTGAATGAACCAGTTTATGCTCCATGGAGGGGGTCTCCCTCTTAGGGGTGGTCATGTTGGAAACCTGTGCAGAAATTTAGACACATCCTGGCCACTAGGTGTCAGTGTGATGTGGAGAAGTCATTATAAATTGAACAATATTGATGAGGGTTAAGGAGCATTTTTGCTCACTCCCTTGGTCTGGTGCTATTCGCTATGAGGCTAATGTGCAATAAATGGCCATATGTTTATGGACACATGCTCTTCCAGAACATTAGGCATTAGAACTGTTCCACAGCACAGTACTGGGGGCTCTACACCTCCAGATCATCTCGTCTTCACTTTATTCATCACATAAAGTGAATATTTGGAGTTCTTGCTTTAAACAGCTCTTTAAGGAAAAATGGCCTCCTAGGGCTTTAATTCCGAACGGTCCGGAAAGTTATTAGCAGGGAATAACAGGAAATCTCCGGAGAATGTGGATGGACTAAACCCCCGCCGGGATGTCTCACAAACACGGGAGCAATTTTCACTCCTTCCTCTCTGCTTAGTCATGATCCTTATATAACACACTCTGGAAAATGTTCATCTGTGGATCAGCCATAACATTAAAATCATCTCCTTGCTTCTATACTGACCACACAGCCACTTACAGACTGTAGTCCTGCACCTGTGGCTCTGCACACTTTAAGTTATTTTCAAACGCCCCACAGGATCACCAAAAAAATATTGGAGTAGAACCATAAGTTAGTGTTCTCCTCCGAGCGTGTTGAGTCTGATGAACAGAGGTTAGTGTTCTCCTCAGAGCGTGTTGAGTCTGATGAACAGAGGTTAGTGTTCTCCTCTGAGCGTGTTGAGTCTGATGAACAGAGGTTAGTGTTCTCCTCTGAGCGTGTTGAGTCTGATGAACAGAGGTTAGTGTTCTCCTCTGAGCGTGTTGAGTCTGATGAACAGAGGTTAGTGTTCTCCTCCGAGCGTGTTGAGTCTGATGAACAGAGGTTAGGGTTCTCCTCCGAGCGTGTTGAGTCTGATGAACAGAGGTTAGGGTTCTCCTCCGAGCGTGTTGAGTCTGATGAACAGAGGTTAGGGTTCTCCTCCGAGCGTGTTGAGTCTGATGAACAGAGGTTAGTGTTCTCCTCTGAGCGTGTTGAGTCTGATGAACAGAGGTTAGTGTTCTCCTCCGAGCGTGTTGAGTCTGATGAACAGAGGTTAGTGTTCTCCTCCGAGCGTGTTGAGTCTGATGAACAGAGGTTAGTGTTCTCCTCTGAGCGTGTTGAGTCTGATGAACAGAGGTTAGTGTTCTCCTCTGAGCGTGTTGAGTCTGATGAACAGAGGTTAGGGTTCTCCTCCGAGCGTGTTGAGTCTGATGAACAGAGGTTAGGGTTCTCCTCCGAGCGTGTTGAGTCTGATGAACAGAGGTTAGTGTTCTCCTCTGAGCGTGTTGAGTCTGATGAACAGAGGTTAGTGTTCTCCTCTGAGTGTGTTGAGTCTGATGAACAGAGGTTAGTGTTCTCCTCCGAGCGTGTTGAGTCTGATGAACAGAGGTTAGTGTTCTCCTCTGAGCGTGTTGAGTCTGATGAACAGAGGTTAGTGTTCTCCTCTGAGCGTGTTGAGTCTGATGAACAGAGGTTAGTGTTCTCCTCTGAGCGTGTTGAGTCTGATGAACAGAGGTTAGTGTTCTCCTCCGAGCGTGTTGAGTCTGATGAACAGAGGTTAGTGTTCTCCTCCGTGCGTGTTGAGTCTGATGAACAGAGGTTAGTGTTCTCCTCTGAGCGTGTTGAGTCTGATGAACAGAGGTTAGTGTTCTCCTCTGAGCGTGTTGAGTCTGATGAACAGAGGTTAGTGTTCTCCTCAGAGCGTGTTGAGTCTGATGAACAGAGGTTAGTGTTCTCCTCAGAGCGTGTTGAGTCTGATGAACAGAGGTTAGCGTTCTCCTCTGATCGTGTTGAGTCTGATGAACAGAGGTTAGCGTTCTCCTCAGAGCATGTTGAGTCTGATGAACAGAGGTTAGTGTTCTCCTCAGAGCGTGTTGAGTCTGATGAACGGAGGTTAGTGTTCTCCTCAGAGCGTGTTGAGTCTGATGAACGGAGGTTAGCGTTCTCCTCTGAGAGTGTTGAGTCTGATGAACAGAGGTTAGTGTTCTCCTCCGTGCGTGTTGAGTCTGATGAACAGAGGTTAGTGTTCTCCTCTGAGCGTGTTGAATCTGATGAACAGAGGTTAGTGTTCTTCTCTTAGCTGTTAAGGTGGACCTAATGAGATTAAACACAGTGCAGTTGGGGAATGAAATGCAGACAGAAAGGAAATCTATGGAGAAAGTTGGAGAAACCCAGCAGTGAACAAGTTGCAGTAGAACATTCCTGGATTGGAGTTTTAAGCCCCATGATTTAAAAAATGATGATAGCTTTTAGAAACAACTTTTCTGGAATTAATCCTTTGGCTCCAAAAATCCAGGACCGGTCCGAATCCTTCTGACCAACACATCTACATGTTTTCCCTGAAGAGCAAAAGAAACATCTCTTGCTGTAAAGACCTTTGCCAAGTTGTGTCCATCACGTCATGTTCTCTGGGGAGGACCAGTACAGTTAATGCCTCTGGGCTGCATTACTCACAGCTGCACATCTGTACCATCTCTAGATGTTATCCTGACGTCTCCAGGCGGGCGCCTCCCAGGTTCGCTCTGACCGAACAGATGTTTTATTCACTGTGTCCATAACAAGTGATCTGTGTAGGGCTAGTTTAACTCTACTGTACATTGGTAGAGCAGAGAGTAGAGCAGGTTTCTCAGGCAGGGATTATTCCTAATCCTAGTCCTGGACAGCATTCAGAAAGGAACTTCTAGGTGTTCCTGTCCAGGCCCCCTACCCATTTCACCTACTGTTATTAAACCAGGCACCAATGCAAAACGCCCCCTGGTGGAAGGTCTGGACAATATCTCGTACCTCAGGTGACAAGGATGGTAGGTTTACGGGACATTTTGATCATTTCGTACCATTCCTTTTGGACGCTACACTTCTGGGCAGGCTTTTGCACTAGATAGTGGGACCTTCCTGTGGGGATTTGATTGCACACAGCCAGGACGGCACTAGTGAGGTCAGACATAGCTACTCAACTCAAAAGTACTGGATGTGGAGAACACACTCAATCCTAGGGGGGCGTTATACCTCTCTGACACTGAACATGGTCAATTTAGGCTCATGTGCAGCTGCTCCAGAGCATTCCAGTCTTGGACTGTACTTTTTTATAGATACAAGTTCAAGTCCAGGACTAGGCGGAGTATTTGTTGGACCCTCACTCTTTCACCAATAGCTGTAAAACCTCTGCCTCCAGACCAGACACTGAATGCCTTACGCCCCCTAGTGGAACATCTACGCAAAACTTCCTATCTCTGAGATCGCATGTTTCTAGCCCAGATCCCAATATTCATTACCTATTTGCCACTGGATTTATTGCTGCTTGCCAATTGAGGTACAGGTAAAAGGCCAAATCCAGGTGAAATAATGCCAGGGGTCACCCTTAGGGCCACTTCTGGTTCACGTCCAGTTTGCCAGGACCAACAGTCTCTGCCTGAAGTGATCTGCATCCTCATGATATCTGAGTTCTATCCGATTGAAGCCACAGGGACAAAGTTTATCTTCTTCTCAAAGCTTCCTGAGAAGTGGATTATGAGGTAGAATCTATTTTATTTTCAGTTAAACGTGGGTCCTGTGGATGGTGGCAGACAGTAACAATATTACTACCTTAAATTTGAAGGATCTGGAGCTTTATTATTGAGGGTTTGATGCCAAAGAATCTCAAAACTGAGCAAGATGGGTGAGAGAACTTTTATTTATAACTTTAAAGGCAACATTGACCATTCTGCGGAAGTTCTCCCTCTCTTGTTTATTTACGTTCAGAAACTCAGCATATTTAAAGTAGAGCGGTGGGTGTGAGTTAGAAGCGACTATCTTTTAAGGTGGAGTGGTGTGTGTGAGTAAGAAGCGACTGTATGTTTTAAGGTGGAGTGGTGTGTGTGAGTAAGAAGCGACTGTATCTTTTAAGGTGGAGCGATGTGTGTGAGTAAGAAGCGACTGTATCTTTTAAGGTGGTGCGGTGTGTGTGAGTAAGAAGCGACTGTATCTTTTAAGGTGGTGCGGTGTGTGTGAGTAAGAAGCGACTGTATGTTTTAAGGTGGAGTGGTGTGTGTGAGTAAGAAGCGACTGTATCTTTTAAGGTGGAGTGGTGTGTGTGAGTAAGAAGTGACTGTATCTTTTAAGGTGGAGTGGTGTGTGTGAGTAAGAAGCGACTGTATCTTTTAAGGTGGGGTGGTGTGTGTGAGTAAGAAGCGACTGTATCTTTTAAGGTGGAGCGATGTGTGTGAGTAAAAAGCGACTGTATCTTGTTGGTGTCTGAAGTGTAAATTGTAAGTGTTTATTCACTGTTTGAATTCCCACAGAAACTCGTGTGTAACTCGAGCTGTTTAGTTTTGTAGCACTTTCGCTCTGTGTTTACTTTCATGCAGTTAGTGCTCTCCTGAATTTAGAGTCAGTTCCACCTTAAGTAATGTAACTGTAACAGCAAAAATAAGTCAGTGTTACCCCCCTATGGAGCAGGAATAGAGCAACATCCTCATCCCAGTTGGTGTCTTTCCACATTTGGACGTCTCTAGAAAACCTCTAAATTAATTTTCTAAGCCAGTGGAGCAGAGTAAAAGAAACACCTGAGCCATTTCAGCCTGAGACCCCTAATCTTTTTACCTATTTATTGACACAAGGGTTTCCAGTTTTCCTCAGAGTCATAGGGGGCTGAGCCTGTGGTAGCAGAATGGTCTGTGACCACTCACAAAGATACATCAAAATCATACAGTCTCCGACTTTCGTTCCAGTAATCTTTAAATCTCAAGAGGAAGTCAAAACAAAAACAGTCTGGCCCAGTCAATGCAGACCCAGTACTACCCCCCCCACACCCACCAACGCACCCCCACCAACCCACCCCAGGCGTCCCTTTATAGGTGCAGTCAGCCATTTCCACTCATAAGCAAAGTTTATGGTAGTGTTTATTTACCAGAACTGTTTAAAACACGACGGAGAACCATTACAGAAAATGACTGACTGAAATAGGATAGGACGCCATGTTTAATTAACCCTTTCACTGCCTTTAAAGAAAGGACCTCTCATCAAAGGCAGGGGCTGATTCCACTGCGGTGAATGTGGAGGTCCAGTGTGTCCGGTGTTAGACTTTCAGCCCTGGCTTTGCTCTCCGGCCCACCCTTGGCAGCTGTCCGTATTTGAAGAGTTGCTCGTTTCATCCAGCTTGATTCTGAGACTGTGTGTGTGTGTGTGTGTGTGTGTGTGTTCATGTGCTGAAGCACTGAAAACAAATGTTTTCTCCATGAGAACAAGTAGTGATGTATTTACATTTCGTCTTGGGTTGTGGAAAACTCCGGCTGGTCCAGAATCTAACACACACACACACACACACACACACACACAGGTTTGTTTTCATACATTGCAGGGCTATTACACAGACTTCCATTCATTCATTAAAGACTTATCCTAAAGACTTCACACTGAACCTAAACCTAAACCTAAGCTGGTCCCCACATGGATGATAAGTCCCCACAACACACACACGCACCTTACTCCAGCTACATGCTCAGCTCTGCTCTGTGGAACAGTGGAACGGTGTTCCCTGTGTCTAATAGCGCTCTATCCACTTCCTTTGGGCTGTGATCCAGAATGAACCCTTCACCAGCAGCCCCTGGCCTCAGTGTTACTCTTGTGTTCGAACGCCATCAGATCCTCACGACAGTCAGTGGGGGGAGGAACCTGAGGGCTTCTGCTGTAGTCTGACGACTGTGTCTCGCCCTCCGTCTCTGTCCCGTCAGCGAGGGTGGGTGATGTCACTGTTTCTGGAAGCGCGGCGCTGCTGGGAACACGGTCAGTTTGGGAAACGATCCCTCAGCGTCGCCGCTTTAGGGATAAGTGTGTGTTAAAGGGGTTTGACAGCTTACAGCTCAAACTAATATTATTGCAGCCTGAGGTTTGATATTACAAACACACACACACACACACTTGCTTCTACAGAGAACAGGGCCATAAACAGACGGAAAGAATTCACACCGGTGTGGCTGAATCTGTTCATTATGTTACGTAAGAGGAGCCTCCCTCTTGGAAAAGCACTAGCTAATACACACACACACACACACACACATACACACACACTTTGGTTTTCCTGCATTGTTGAGCTTTACATTGATTTCATTTAATTTTGTCTTAATCCTAATCCTAATCCTGTTTCTAAAACTGACCTGTATTCACTTTACTAAAGGAGGTCCCCACAAGGACAACAAGTCCCCACAATGTGGCTGTGTATATGTCTTTGTGCGATATCACAATGTGACATTCCTGATATCTGATTGGAAACTCACACACACACACACACACACACACACAATCCTGTTTCTGTGAATTATGGGGACATTACATAGACTTCCATTCATTTAGTGGAGACTTATCATTAACGTTTCCAAAAGTACTACTATCTTAACCCTAACCTGTAAAACTGTTAAACCATAGTCCAACCCTAAAACATGTCCTCATCTTCAAATGTAATGATTACATTGTGGGGACCTGCTTGTGTTCCCCACAGGGAAGACAAGTCCCCACACTGTGAGTTGGTAACATCTTGTTACTGATTCACACACACACACACACACACACGTATACACACCCTCCTCCATACCCTGGGGAAGCTGTGGGCCATGATCTGCGATATTCATCGGGGACGAGTCATGCTGTGTTTTCATTTTGTTTCATGGAGAGTTTAAAACCTCATTAAAACAAGACTCTGGGGTGGGTTTAGTCCTGTGTCTCTGAGAGGTTTAACCCCTTAGAGGTTAGGCCTAGTTTTTAGTGTCTAGACTATGGTCACATGACCCTTCTCCTCCGTTCGGGGGACTGTGATTGGGACACACCGTGGGTGAGGGGGGGGGCATCCGATGTTTCCCAACGTGAAACAACAAGCTTGAACCTGCCGACTGACCTTTGGGACTGGACAACGGTAGATAGGACACACTCACAGCCATGGACAGTTTCACACACTCACCCATTCACTCACACACTCACACCTGTGTACAGTTTCACACAGTCACCCAGTCACTCACACACACACACACACAAACACCTGTGTACAATTTCACACATTCACCCATTCACTCATACACTCACCCAGTCACTCACACACTCACATCTGTGTACAGTTTCACACGCTCACACATTCACTCACACACTCACCCATTCACTTACACACTCACACCTGTGTACAGTTTCACACACTCACACATTCACTCACACACTCACCCATTCACTTACACACTCACACCTGTGTACAGTTTCACACACTCACACATTCACTCACACACTCACCCATTCACTTACACACTCACACCTGTGTACAGTTTCACACACTCACACATTCACTCACACACTCACCCATTCACTTACACACTCATACCTGTGGACAGATTCACACATTCACCCACACACTCACCCATTCACTTACACACTCACACCCGTGGACAGTTTCACACACTCACACATTCACTTACACACTCACCCATTCACTTACACACTCACCCAGTCAATCACACATTCACACCTGTGGACAGTTTCACACATTCACCCACACACTCACCCATTCACTTACACACTCACACCTGTGGACAGTTTCACACATTCACTCATTCACTGACACAATCACACTTGTGTACAGTTTCACACACTCACCCATTCACTCACACACTCACCCAGTCACTTACACACTCACACCTGTGGACAGTTTCACACACTCACCCATTCACTCACACACTCACCCAGTCAATCACACATTCACACCTGTGTACAATTTCACACACTCACCCATTCACTGACAAAATCACACTTGTGTACAGTTTCACACACTCACCCATTCACTCACACACTCACCCACTCACTTACACACTCACACCCATGGACAATTTCACACACTCACCCATTCACTCACAAACTCACCCAGTCACTTACACACTCACACCTGTGGACAGTTTCACACACTCACCCATTCACTTACACACTCACACCTGTGGACAGTTTCACACACTCATCCATTCACTCACACACTCACCCATTCACTCACACACTCACCCAGTCACTTACACACTCACACCTGTGGACAGTTTCACACACTCACCCATTCACTCACACACTCACCCAATCATTAACAGTGCACTTTGTAGAGAATAGGTAGGAATCCAAATCAATGGATTCGCCGTGGATACGCCTCTGTCCGCCCCGGAGGGTCAGAAACTGTAACACAGTGCTGCTGAGGTGTGGCGCTGACTCTGTTTAATGTCGCCTCGCCCCACTGTGTCCAGCTGTGAGAGTGAGGCAAGGGTTTCTTTGGAAGATACACATTTGACTTTTTCCTCACTGAGCACTTTATCAGAAACACCTTGTGTACACAGCCTCTGCTGAAAGGAATGTCCTCAGTAAAGGCTGTGAAGGCAGATCTATGTTTCTGAGACAAATAGGTTCCTCGTTGTTGTGTGCCATACGCAGTGCACAACGTTCCTGCAACTTTCCATAGCAGAAATACAAGTACTCGTCATGACCGATCAGACCATAACTATGGTGACTGATCCACAGCGGGATGAACTCGGATCACGTAGAGATACGCTGAGGACGTCTGGACACATGAACTCCTCTTCTCCACGTCTCTGTACGTTTTCATCATCCTCCGTACAGTGTATTTTCGAGTGCAGAATCTGTTCATTTATGACCTACACTGTGCACTACATAGACATTTGAGATTCAGCCCTAGTGTTTCAGCAGTGTAACTGCATGCAGACGCCAAAGTAGCACAATTATAGGCTCAGGCTATGCTCCTCCAAAATGAACATAGTGCAGTTTCCGCAGTCCTGAGCCCATAGTAGCAGTGACAGAGGCTCTGCTCTCCTTATTACAGGTCACTGAACCTATGCAATGATTTTGAAACTGTAATTGTAAGGTCATCTGTATACTGCCCATTGTTACTTTAAAGCTAGCAGTGGCCAGTTAGCTGATGCTAAATAGTTCCCATAAGCTTGCATTCATTTTTAGCCATGTTAGCATTGCTGAGTGTGTTTTCCTGTAGATTCCCATTTATCTGAGGAGGCACAGCTGAGCGACAGCACAGCCCACACACCTCTTAGTCCCTGGCTCCAGAGAGAGAGAGAGAGACCTCTTTTTAGCAGAGTGTGGTATTTCTCAGGGAAACGAGTGGCTGTGTTTGAGGAGCCTGAGAAATACTCAGAGACAGACTCATTTCCTCTTAGTGGATTAGAGAGAGAGAGAGAGAGAGAGATCAGGGAATGATAATCTAGCCTAGTATCCGAGTTCAAATGAGGCAGCGGCAGCTCTGAGCAAATGGCGAAAGGGATATTAGCGTATGGAACATTGCTATGAAGATTTGATGGCAGCCACAAGAGAACTGGGGTCAGGTTCTGATGCTGAATGATTAGTTTGTCTCTTTGGCTCATCACAAAGTTACTGAGTTCCAGAGAATGCAGTTCCTCCGCTCCACAGTCTCATGTTGGAGGGTTTTACACCTCTCTTGCCAACTCTTGGCATTTACCTTGGTGAACTAAAGCCCAGTTTATACCTCTGGGTCGAACCCTACCCCGTAAACTACACCGTGGCCTGGCGCGCACCTCTCCAGAAATGTAATTATGTGTCGCATCGACTCAGATCACAGACTGTGATTGGTCAGTAGTCCGACGGACATTGTTTATGTTGAACCAAAGAAGTACAGGAACATACACTATGTCCGTCCCGCTACTGGCAGCAAATTCATGACCAGAGATTCCCTCAGACATCGTGTGGACCTCAAGGATGAATAATAAGGTTAAACAAGGGAAAAATGCAGAAACCTCTGAAATAAAAAATAAAAAAGCCTTGCAAGGACAAACGAGACCGGGCGTTATTTGACTTCACGTTTGTATTTGTATCTTTCTGGGCACCTCGTGTAAACTGTACTCTGTCCCAAACACACCCTACTCCCTAAATAGTGCACTTTAAAGATTTATAAACGTAATTCTACTGCACCACTGCATTGCATACTACACTGTGTAGAGAAAGATGTTTGAGATTCAGCCCCTAGTGGCATGGAGGTGTAATTGCAGAGCGATGCAGACACCAACGCGTCCCACTCCTCCACACTGAGGTGCAGGAATTCCTCAGTCATTTCCAGTAAAGTCTTCATCAGTTGTTTGCCGTGAGCGTGGTCAGTCTGGTCTGAATAGATCCGGTGTCCTAGTCCAGCTGGAATGTAAGTCCTGGAACACCTTGTATGGTACTCGAGCGCAGAACTATGTCGGCTATGTCCAGATGTGGTCAGATCTGATGACCAGTCCCTCAGACTGTGCAGCTTTTATTTTTACCACCCAAACAATACCAGTCAAACCTTTTATTTGATGAAATAACTTTTTTGTCCATAAATTAACCTATTTCTGCTCCATGGAGTGGGTCGCCCACAACAAAGCAGCCATACTTCTTTATTCACTGCTCCACCTTAAAAAGTGCCTCCAGTCCACCTTAAATGGTCCAGGAGTTACACTCTGGTGCCTCTGGTCCACCTTAAATGGTGTGCAGCTATATTCTTGTGCCTGATCCACTTAAATAGTGCAGAGGATAGATTATCATGCTTCCGATCCACCTTAAATGGCAATCTTGTGCCTCGGGTCCACCTTAAATGGTCTGGGAGCTATATTCTTGTGTGTCTATTCGCCTGCATAGGGCCAATCCACCTTAATAGTGCAGGAGCTGAATTCTAGTGCCTCCACTCCACATTAAATGGTGTTGCACGGTTTCTCACATCCTGATCTACATTCATTGATCCGGGAGCTACACTCTAGTGTCTCTGGTTCACCTTAAATGAGAAGGTTGCTACTTTAAGATGCCTCGGACCTAAAGGTGCAGGGCCACGTTCTGATGTCTCCAGTCCACCTTAAATGATACAGGAGCTACATTCTGATGATCCAGCATTGTAGCTATGCTAGCTGCTTTCTTTTAGTGAACCTGACATTAGCCACGTAGCTGAAGTGTGCTAAGAGTAAAGCAGATCTGAGACATGTCCCACAAGTGGACAGTGCTCCATAAGTGTCCTGTGGTCAGGACATGACTCGGCATATTTTGGGCTTTAGTTAGCATCTTAGCAAACAGACTAGCATGAGCCACTCCCAAACTGTCGCACCCTGTTGGCGTTGGTTTGAGTTCCAGAGCTGAGTCAACTGTCTCTGGGCATCGTTTCTAAAATCAGGGTCTGGACGTCTGGACGAGGCTAAACAGAGAATTACCACAACCGTGTGGACACACACACACACACACACACACACACTAGAGTGTAGGGGCAGTGGGTCCGTTACGTCCAATGCTAATGGTGGCACATAAGCGGCGGACGTTGAGGGAGGAGGCAGTGCTCTTCCGTCCCTTTCGCCCTCGGTAACGCACCGACCACCTTCCAGTACCAAGCCTGCTTCTGGAATATCTACGCAACATCTGACCCAAGAGGTGGCCCTGTTCTTTTTTTCCAATCTTTGCTATTGAGTACTAAAGATAACCCCAGCCGTGCTGATAACCTGGTGTTCAGTAACAGCGCCACCTCCAGGGTGATACTGCTGTCTTTGCAGCCTTCAGCTACATGGATAGGTTGGTCATGTAACTACTCAGTACCACCTTAAGTAAGACATTTATGTGGTTGCAGTGAGTGGAGAGGTACTCGGGAGTCTGTAGCCTTCTGATGTTTGTTAGCAACATTAGCCTCATCGCTCCTGCGCTAAGCTAAAGAAGCTAAAGAACATCCGGACAGACAGACGACTGAAAATATGGAAATTTGATTGTACACTTCCTCAGGAGTCAGTTGGCAACCTCAAAGCCCCAGCTCTGAATGTCCAGACACCTTAGTAAACAGAGCAGCAGGGGTCCGCAGGAGTGTGTGTGTGTGTGTGTGTGTGTGTGCCTGTGAGTGTGAGTGAAAGTTTCCAGACGCTGTTCTGGAGGGATCCCTGCAAACAGGTCGTCCACTGACCCCTCTCTCGCTCTCAAAAACATTGCTACAAGAAGAAAGTGTGGGTGGACACATTCTTCACCACCCCCACCCATCTCCATTCACCTGGCTCTACTCTCTCTCTCTCTCTCTCTCTCTCTCTCTCTCTCTCTTCCTCTCCCTCTCTTTCGCTCCTCAGGTCGGCGAGTGACGAAGCTGATGACGTGATTTCTTACTTTAACACAAACCTTCCCTAAGGCTCAGCTACAGCTGTTTCTCTCACAGCTGTCTGTTACTGAGGGTCTCTTTTACCCCAGACACCACCCTCTTAACCCCAGAGTGGCCCCTGTTACCCCAGACACAGCCCTCTTACACCAAGACTTGCCCTTGTTAACTCCAGACAAGCCCCCGTTACTTCCAGACACCCTTATCTTATCTCCAAACATACCTTCTTATTTCCACACATGCCTAGTTACCCCAAGACGTGACACTCTTACCTCCAGACATCACCCTCTTACCTCAGGACCTGCCCTCTTACCTCCAGACATCACCCTCTTACCTCAGGACCTGCCCTCTTACCTCCAGACATCACCCTCTTACCTCAGGACCTGCCCTCTTACTTCCAGACATCACCCTCTTACCTCAGGACCTGCCCTCTTACCTCCAGACATCACCCTCTTACCTCAGGACCTGCCCTCTTACCTCCAGACATCACCCTCTTACCTCCAGATATCACCCTCTTACACCCGGACTTGCCCTGTTACATTCAGACATCAGCTTCTTACCTCCACACACCCTCATTCCTCCAGACATCACCCTCTTACACAGAACTTGCCCTCTTGCCTCCAGACATCACCCTCTTACACAGGACGTGCCCTCTTACCTCCAGACATCACCCTCCTACACCCGGACTTGCCCTCTTACCTCCAGAAATCGCCCTCTTACACCTGGACTTGCCCCTTTACCTCCAGACATCGCGCTTTTACACATAGACCTGCCCTCTTACCTCCAGACATCGCCCTTTTACACCCGGACTTGCACTCTTACCTCCAGATATCACCCTCTTACACCCTTATTACCTTTTATAGTCTCTTATTACCCCCTCTTACTCCAGACACACCACTTTATTTCATAAACCAGATCCAGTGACCTTCAGAGGACAGAACTCTGGACACATTTTAACAGAAAGGTGTGTGCTATCATTTTCATGAATCCGGTTTTGACCTGAACTCCTAATATGGGCATAAATACTGCCCCAACTGATGACCCCCGGTTTACATCCAGACACACCTCTCTCTTCCACCCTACCCCTCCTACAAGCTCTCTCTCTGCACTGAAGTGGCCCCAGGTTGGGGGAAGATTTTTTTCTGACCCCTGGCCCACCGTCTAGACAGGAACGGCTGAGTAACTCTTCAACACACAGAGCTGAGGACATGAGTTAGAAAGTAAATCCTGGCTCAGAAACAAACCTCAGAACCTGTTCTTTCACCCAGCTCTCATTCATCCTGCGGTCTGGGGTTTGACAGGAAAAGGGAACGTGATTAGGATGTGATGAAATCTCAGCAATGACCCAAAATCCAGTGAAAATCTATCCAAGAAGAGCAGAGGCTGTTAGGATCTATTGATTAAGAGCCTTTGATTAATTGCTATTAACCAAACAAGATTAAGGCAGCATTGTAATGCAACAGTGATGTCACTCCCATAAGGTCCCGGGGCCTGGGGGTTCGGAGTTGGTTCTGTACAATGGGGTGTTCCATTGTTCTGCTTGCACTAACACAGCCCTAGCCCGCTGGACTCTAAGGAAGACCTGAAACCTGGAATATTGTAAAGTGGAAACCAAAAGTGAAAGGAAACTCCAACCTACAGAAAGAGGTTGGCCTTGCCCTTAAGCGAGGGAATGCCTTGCAACCTGCCGAACCCAAACACACAATCCAGAGAGACCACCATCCAGAACTAGCATACGTAGCATAGTCCTAGCGCACATCGCTAACACCCTTGGGTGATTAAAGCAGACGTCACTTCACACGCACACACATACTGTCTGCAAACACACATTACCCTTCAGAACAGCATTTGTTTCCCTTTTTGTCCCACGCTAGCCGCTAGCCGCTCACAGATAGCAGGCCAGCCTCACAGTTTGAAAGCTAGCTGAGCGTCCTGGCAAACATGGAGCAGTCGAGTAGATCAACACCTCAATGAGAAATGTAGCACCTCATCAGAGCCTCGTCCAAACAGCTGGACGACCTGCAGGATTAGCCAAAGGAACGTTGTCCAAGAGATCAGTGAGAAATGCTAAAAATACCGTGGGCGACTGGGAAAGTCAGTTCAAATGAAGGAGCTAACAAAAGACACAAAGTGGCTTAGGTCCACACAGAAGCAGAGCACAGTGATTTGAGGAGTATTTTGTTGGTTATGGTGGATGCACACTGGATAAAAAATCTCAGTGAAAATCTCACAGATGGGAGGGGCTACTAAATTCACGGGATGGATCAGACACAGCAGAGCTACTGGAGTTTTCAGCCGAAACATTTCCAGCCCTCGACGACCTTATCTTCAAGTCCTTCGTAAAAGATAACGGACGAGAAGACGGTCAAACCTTTAACCCACAAAAACCGAAGGTAAAAGGCTCATGAATCTCTCCTGGGATTAAAACTACTGAGATACTCCAGCAATAATCACTTTACCCCACGTCCACAGGGAACACTAATCCCATCCCAAGAGGGTTTAAGGCTGCCATCAGATCCTAACAGTGGAGTAAAACCTTCCCAGAAGCGAAGGGTCCGTCAGAGGAGATGTTAGATGAGCAGGTGCCCACAAATGTTTGGACACTGTGTGTCATGGAGCTGTGAACAGTTGCGGTGGTATATTCTCGAGCGTATCGCTGACCTGTGCACTGTCGGTGACTCAGGGTCAGTTCTGCTGTTCAGACACTTACACGTTGTCACCTGGACGTTAAGAGAACCACACCAACCTGACTCAGCGACTTCAACCCAGCGGGTGTTTTTCTCGGGTCTCGACGGCAACCAGAGCAGGGTCAAGTGTAGACTGTGGAGCTGTGTTCATTTCATTAACGAAAACTATGACCAAAGATATTAGGTCACAACCTATTATTCACAATGAAATCTAGACAAGTTGTCTGTTATTTCTAATTTGAAAACAGAAAAAAATATGATATATAAATAAATAACTTTGTCTGCTTGCTGTTGTCAGGGCAACGAGAGCTGCTGGCAAATGGTGGAGAGGAGTCGACTCCCAAAGAATTGGGAATTCTTCGATTCGGCTCGTATTCACCGTTGGTCAATGATTCAAAGAGTCGACTCTCTTGGAGTTTCGGTCTTTCAGTGTCTTTTCAGCCCAAACACTTGATCTCTCTTCCTTCTGTTCTTCACAACTCTTTAAACCTGTCTCACTTTATCTCTCTGCTCAAATATTCTCCTTAAAAGTGTTATTTATTTACTATACTTTTTAATCCATATCACTGTAGAGCATCCTTGATTTTGTGAAAGGTGCTATATATAATTAATTCATTCACTGTCTGTAACCCTTATCCACTTCAGGGTCGTGGTGAGTTCATAGGGCAACACACACTCACACATTCACTCACACACTCACACCTACAGACACTTTTGAGTCTCCAATCCACCTACCAATGTGTGTTTTTGGACTGTGGGAGGAAACCGGAGCACCCGGAGGAAACACACGCAGTCACACGGAGAACACACCATACTCCTCACAGACAGTCACCCGGAGGAAACCCACACAGACACAGGGAGAACACACCACACTCCTCACAGACAGTCACCCGGAGGAAACCCACGCAGACACAGGGAGAACACACCACACTCCTCACAGACAGTCACCCGGAGGAAACCCACGCAGACACAGGGAGAACACACCACACTCCTCACAGACAGTCACCCGGAGGAAACCCACGCAGACACAGAGAGAACACACCACACTCCTCACAGACAGTCACCCGGAGCGGGACTCGAACCCACAACCTCCAGGACCCTGGAGCTGTGACAGAGACACCACCTTCTGCTCCACAGTGCCAACCCCTATATATGATTTGAACTAATTATTAATTATTCATTTTTATTATTTAAGAAAGTGGTTCAAGCCAAAATCTCATCTCTTTTAGAGGCCTCTGACGTCTGGTACCATTCACCTCCACTGTGAAATATTATCACTGGGTTAGAACATTTCACACCATCCAGGACACCCTCTACACCGCCCCCCCACAAAACACACACCCTCAGGACCCTGAACTGGACATGTCCGAACACAATGTCCTGACCTCAGTTCCTGGAGTTAATTGAAATATCACAGTTGTGTTACTTGAGCGGTTTCTCAACACTTTTGGCTTTGACTGGAGCCAGACGTCCAGACACATCCACGCGTCCAGATTGAGAATATCACTGAAGTGAGTGGGCGCTGGAGAACACTCCAGAGAACCCAGCGTCCAGCTGGAGGCCCCAAACAAAGAGATGGAGGTGGGGTGAATGTTCCTGTTCTACAAGGTTCTTAAAGGTGCAGTCAGTCACTTCCACCAGAATCTCAGAGACCTCCAAGCTGCTAGATGTCAGTGTAAGACCTCCCATAAGTATTGGACTAATCTCCATCAGTTGGAACGCCGTTCCACTGTTCCGCTGCTTTACATCGCTCTCGCTGACTCTAGGAATAAGATATGGTGAACTTTAGGGCTCATGTGCAGCCACTCCAGATCATCTCGTTCTGTTTCATGCTTGTTTTAGATGAAGATTAATCATATAAGCTGGATGTTTTAGATACAGGCTTTTGGACAATGTATCTAGAACATCCAGAAACATGAATTAAGGAATAAAATAAGTCCCACCCACTGTAGACCACACAATGATTGGCTGACACCTCTGTCACGTCCATATCCATTTGTTAAGACTACATTGTTTGTAGTAGTATTTGTGTCTTATTTAAATAAATAAGAATGTAATGTAAATACTATGCACTAACCGCTATTTTATGACCTACACGGTGCACTATGGAGGGCAGAGAGATGCGTTAGAGTCTGATGTGCTAATGTGGCTAACAGTGTATAACTATTTTTTCTCCTCGTTATCTTTTAACACGTCTCTGCTTCTAAATGCTGTGAGACTCTCTCCAGCGCAGGGAAAGGAGCTGTGTATGTAATGTTTACATTAGTACTACGCTCTGAAACCATAAATTAGCCGCCAATATGGCACCCACACAAAAAAAGTCTAATCACATGACCGCACCCAGGGATAAGGCTTTCATTTTGGCTTTATTTTGAAGACCTCACTAAGTCTGCCTAAATACCAAAGAGGATTGATTATTAGTCTTTAAGTTTTAAGGATTTATTCTGCTTCGGGAAACAGTGTCACAGCAACAAAAGCTGTTTGACTAGTAACGGTGCCTTTTAGTGGATAACATTCAGCCTGCTAAACATGAGTGAGTGAGTGAGTTAGTACATTTCTAACCAGTTTTAATAGGCATTCGTCATTTTATTGCTCACTGCAGATTATAGAAATGATGATTTATGATTTATAAGTGTCTTGAAATATTTAGGTGCAGAAGGTGTTGGTGTGACCGTGGTGACTTTGCTAAGCGCTAACCACCCCTTTCTGGAAAATGCAGATGCTATAAACAAGCACCTCATTATTTTTGTTGGTAGGAGCTTGGTTCAGGGAATAGGCGAGGAATAAAGGGATGGTTTATGAATCCCAAAGGATTCTTTCGTTTAGTTACTGGAATCCCAGACTGGACGGATGTGTCAGAGCTCGGCACTCAGGACGTTATCAGTCTCGCCGTTCTGTCAACAGACTGCAGCACGTTTCAGGCGGCTTTTCTTCCACAGCTGGATCCTCCATTATTACCAGAGAGGGACCTGTGGTTGAAACATATTTCCATAATTCGTACATTGAGCTGCCAGATGATGCCGTCAGAGCGATACAGCTGCAGGAGTCTGAGGGCTGTTCCCATTGGATTTCTGATATACACACTGGCCACTTTATTGGAAACACCAACATTGCTAGTGGATACAGTGGGTCTTTGTCTACCATTTGTTTCTGACCACAGAGTCACCACTGTCCAGATGTATTTGGCTGGTGGACTGCTGTATCACACATAAACACACACACACACACATTTACACCAAACCCTTCTGTCCTGTGGTCAGATAACCTGTGATAGCCTGCAGTGTCCAGTGTCCAGAGTCCAGTTTGTTTCTAATGAAGTGGCCACTTATAAGAAACTAAAGGTCTGTGTTTCCAATAAACTGACCACAGTAGACGAATAAGGCTAGTGTTTCTAATAAAGTGGCCAGGGAACGTGAATTTTCACACTGAGCGACAGTCTAGAGTTGCATCATCGCTTCTCTCACACACACACACTGAACACACTGGAGTTCACGCTTGGCACACACACACACACACACTTGCAGTAAGGACGCATGGCTCGATAAAGAGTTCTCTGAAGCAGACGCAAGCACGCCGTGGTCAAACAGGCTGGACGCTATCCTGTGAATCACAGACAAATACACACCGGACGGCAGTGAGTCACACGGCTGTAGACACACACACACACACACACACACACACTCACCTGTCCAGGTGGAAAAGAAACAACACTGTAACAAATTTGTTAAATAAGGTGAGGAACACATAGCACTTTTAAGCCAAATGCTCTTTACTTGACGAGACGATACACAACTGGGGGCAAGACACCCACACTGGGGGGCGGGGGGGTGCACTAATAAGGACGGGGCAGGGATGGGGGACCACTTGCCCTCGCCTGCGTAGGTATTGCTACGCTTTGTGTTTGATGGCTGCTCCTGAGCCAGTGGTTCTCCTCATAGACAGAATGTGGGGATAAGAAATGAGTGAGCTTTACTGCTCCCTCTACTGGACACAGATGGAATAGGGTCAGTGTTAAAACCTTAGATCAGCTCTCTGCATGTATGAGTCAGCTCTCCTGTGTACGACTTGACTCGACTCTCCCATATACGACATGACTCTCCCATATACGACTCCACTCGACATTCCTATGTATGACTCGACTCGACTCTCCTAAATACGACTTGAATTGACTCTCTCATATATGACTTGACTCGACTCTCCCATATACG
>NC_089801.1:84535868-84540868 GCF_029633855.1 Hoplias malabaricus
CGCTCCGAAATCATCGGGATGTCCCGGGTGAGGGTGGCCGCGCTGGTGCTGCTCTGGGCCGGCGCCGCGGTGTTGGGTGGCCCGCAGTCCCGGAGCCACGGGGATCAGCAGCAGCTGGCTCTGGACTCAGCCTTTCTAGAGGCGACACAGTACACTGGAATACAAGGTAGGGCTTGAGGACGCGTTGCTACACCCGGGGGCATTTAGGGGCGCACCTGGGGTCGTGCGCAAAAGTTTGGACACCCCTGGTCACGTGACAGTCACAGCATGTTTGTGGACACTGTTAGAGTTTGTTATTGTGTAAGGTTTGAGCAGGAACACAGGGTCCTTTAATAATCTGTTCACTGCACATCACATCATTTTACACTCTCCAGCCAATCAGCGTGCGCCGTTTACTCCACCGTTTATTTCCTCTATTCTCCATTCATCCATGTTTAATAGTGAATTTAAAATGGTTGCTAAGGTGTTTCTTTGTGGTTGCTATGGAATTCCTGGTAGGGTGGATGCTGCAGTATTTCAGGTGATTGTTATTGTGTTGCTATGTTTGAGCCGTCATGTTAGTTAGGAGCTTCTTGGTGGTTGCTCTGGCACCAGGTGGCCTCTACAGTGCTCCAGTTGGTCACTATAGTGGTTGCTATGGTAACTTGAATGGATCCTGCTCCGTTCCATGTGGTTAATATGGCAGTTCTATGGTACTCCAGGTGGTTACTATGGTTGTGCTATGTTACCTCAGGTTGTTTCTACGATGTTGCAGGTGGTTACTATGGCGATTGCTATAGTACCTCAAATGGAATCTACAGTGTTGAAGGTGGTTACTACAGTGTTAAAGGCGGTTACTATGGTTACCAGGGCTGTGTGTCACTGTTTGTTGAAAGATGTCGCTCTTTTCTCCACAGAGGGCTGCACAGAGAGTGGGCGGTTCCACAGAACCGGTGACCAATGGGAGCGGCCGTACATGGGCAGCACTTTACTCTGCACCTGTCAAGGACCATCGGGGATCAACTGCGAGTCCAAACCCGCAGGTCAGAAAAATTTTTTGCTTTGTGATGTCACAATACCTTCAGCCTGCAGCTGTTTTTAGCCCCGCCCTTTCAAGGTGACGTTATAAGGAGTGTTTCAGTATAATACACACGTTTCACCAGTCTGTATTTGTGACTTCACAGAGCCATCATATTTATATACAACAATATCTAACACTTTTTTTTTAGCCACGCCCACTCAGAGAGAAGTTACAAGCAGTGTTTCACTCCAGCCAATCAGATTAGAGCGCAGTCTTAAAGGGATGGTAACAGAAGTACTGCCGGAGGCCGCAGATTTTTTCATTTCCAACCGCAACATGATGACCCCTGGGACAGGACTTTACCCATAATTCTCTCTGTTTGTTTTCATAGTGGAGGAAACCTGTTACGATAAAGTGAACATGAGGTCGTACCGCGTCGGAGAGACGTACGAACGTCCCAAAGACGGAATGATCTGGGACTGCACCTGCATTGGCTCCGGGAGAGCCAAGATCAGCTGCACCATCGCCAGTGAGACACCACACACACACACACACACACACACACAGACTGGAGATGTATTTGAATGTGGTGTATGAACTGAGGCCAGTTCCTGAGCTGCTGTGTAATGCCTCGTCCTGTCTCTCGCCGCAGATCGCTGTCACGAAGGTGGACGCTCGTTTAAGATCGGAGACACGTGGACACGCCCCCACGACAGCGGAGACTACCTGCTGGAGTGTGTGTGTCTGGGCAACGGCAAAGGAGAGTGGACCTGCAAACCCGTGGGTACGGGCCCTGTTTACCTCGGGGGCATTGGGTGCACTAGGGGCCGCTCAGTGTCGGGTGGGTGGGGGGGCTCACTGGGTTCGACACAGAGGATTCTGGGAAATCTGAGCCAATGTTTAATCTCAAGGTAAACATTTGAGGGATGGGGATCAACAACCGAGGAGTGGGTGAGACACGCTCCCCTCCGCCCTCCGGAGGATGGGTGGAGACGTGGACAGGGGCTAATAATTGTGATTTCCCAGAATTCAGAGCAACTGTAAAATTACAGATATTTTTACAGCAAAATGGATATTCTGTGTTTGTTTTCTTTTATTTACATTTCTTTACACAAGTGTGCTTCAATAAAGCAACACTAGGTAATATTTTTACTTTAAAATTGTGACACTCCACTGAGCTGTAATAAGGAGAACAGAGCCTCTGAGTTCAGCACTGCAGAAACAGCACTATGTAACATCTGGAAGAGGGTGGGAAACTGTTAAAAGTGAATTTTAAATCAAGTGGCAAAGGGAATTACACTCTGCAGCTGTAGGGGGAGCCCGTGAGCAAAAATACCAAACCTTACCTAGTGCTTCTGTAAAAAGGCACTTATGATAATCGCCTGTAACCATGCTAAGGTGTTGTTCCCGTGGTTTCCGCAGCGGAGCGTTGCTATGATACGGCACTGGGCTCGTCGTACGTGGTTGGACAGACGTGGGAGAAGCCGTATCAGGGCTGGATGATAGTGGACTGCACCTGTTTGGGAGAAGGCAACGGACGCATTACCTGCACCTCTAGAAGTAGGTTATAGATCTGTTATTACGATGTATCGATGTGTTATTGATCTGTTATTATTATATACCAATGTGTTATTGATATGTTATTACTATCTCTATTTGCTATAGATCTGTTATTACTATAGGTCAATGTGTTATAGATCTGTTATTACGATGTATCAATGTGTAATTTATCTGTTATTACTATATACCAATGTGTTATTGATCTGTTATTACGATGTATCAATGTGTTATTGATCTGTTATTACTATCTCTATTTGTTATAGATCTGTTATTACTATGTATCAATGTGTTATTGATGTGTTCGTTTTTTTCTCAATATGTTATTGAGCTGTTATTACTGTATTATATTATTACTTCCCCTTTCTTTTCTTCTTCTCATCGTACTGTTCCTCTCGTTTTATTTCTTTTGTCAGCTTTCTTTGTTTTCCTGTTGTTCTATTTCTGCTCTGTTCTTCATTTACTTTGTTACATTTCTTTATTATTCAAGCATTTCTTTGTTTTTTTTTGTCTTATTTGTCATTTTCTTTCTTTCTTCATTTTTGTTTGTTCCTTCTTTCTTCTTCATTAGTTTTCTTTCTTTTTCTGTCTTTTTTATTTTCTTCTTTCCTTTCCTCAAATTTTTTCCTGTTTTCTAAGTATTTTTCAGTGTTGCCTTCTCTCCTTTTCTTTTCTTCGTTAATTGTGGGTGTGCTCCACCCTTTAACCCTCGCCTGTCTGAGGGCGTTAAGAGGCTTGGCACCTGTTCAGTGGAGAGCTCTGGAGCTGTGAAGTGACAGAAGAAAGGAAGGGAGCGAGAGTGAAACCCTCTTTAACACCAAATCTAAACTTCCTGAACAGCTCCAGCCAAAACAGAGGGACATTAAACTAGAGCCAAAAATGAGAAACAAAAGAGACTATGGTGTTTTGGAAAAGGGAGAAATAATCACCACAATGTCCTTCTTGTTCATGTCCAGGTTTAACCCAATTTTTCTGTCATACATTTACTGTGTCTATGTAAACACTAGTTTATTGTTGTACCATTACATAGTAATAACATGATAATTATGCAGAAATGACAGTATTACAGCAGGTTTAGCTCCTGTCTCATCGTCTGATTGACTTAGGAAAGCATCCACAAATATTTAGCAATGCCTTTGAAGAGTTGGGATTAAAGGATGTTCCCTGGACTCTTGCAGACCGCTGTAACGACCAGGACACGAGGAGGTCGTACCGTATCGGAGAGACCTGGTCCAAGATGGACACTCATAGAAACCCACTACAGTGTCTCTGCATGGGGAACGGCCGAGGAGAGTGGAAGTGCGAGAGGCACTCGTCCGAGAGGAGCTGCCCTGGAGACACCTGTTTGGGTGAAAATATTATGGGATAGAATATATATTTATATTTAAAATGTATGTTTATATTTGTGTACACTGTAAAAAATTGCTGTAAATTTACAGCAAGTCTGCTACAGTATTTTATTGTATTATTCATTTACAGTAATGTGCTGTAAATTTGAAATACAGTAGTGTTCCTGTAAAAATATGGTAAATGTCTGGGAACACTGCTGCCAGTATTTTATTAAATGATTTCTTAAAGGCTAATTTGTAATCATGTAATCATTATGTAGTTACATAGTATCAACATACGTCGTTATGAAATAGCACAGATTCCTGTTTGTGCTGTTTGTTTTTGACATAAAAGTTAAGAAATATTAGTAAAAAGTGTAAAAACAGAAGGTCTCTAAATACCGCAATTGTCCTTGAAAACATGATGATTTTATCAGGTTCTTTCTTTAAAACAGCAGTCCTCCCGACGCTGACAGTGTTTCTGGTCCGTCCTCAGTTCCCAGCACAGAAGTGGTGTCCCGGGTCCGACCGGTCACTCATCAGGTGGACGTTCTGAACCAGCTGGTGGAGGAGGAGGGCTCCTGCAGAGCCGCCTCCGGAGTCGTCTACTACCACGGCATGCGCTGGGTGCAGACCCAGGGGAGTCAGCAGATGATCTGCACCTGCGTCAGCGGAGGAATCAGCTGCGAAGAGTGGGGTATGCAAAGGAATGACGATAAAATAACACGTAACAGTTATATGTCTTAACAGAACTGTCCGTTCCACCTTAAATGCTGTGGAAATGGCACTAGTGCTACGTCACTGTCTCTCGATGGAGCTAACCCTGCTGTGGTTGTTTTTGTGCAGACGGTCAGTCTCAGGTTTACGGAGGAAACTCGAACGGTCAGCCGTGTGTGTTCCCCTTCGTTTTCGGAAGAAAGACGCACTACTCCTGTATCTCAGAGGGACGCACGGACGGTCAGCTGTGGTGCAGCACCACGTCCGACTACGACTCGGACGGACAGTACTCTTTCTGCACCCAGAGGAACCGTGAGTGTCATTAGAATTCTGTTTCAAGGTTTTTCTGGAGTTCGATTTAAGCCAAAACTGGTGTACGTCAGTTTTTAAACGTGTTA
>NC_089801.1:84543368-84579024 GCF_029633855.1 Hoplias malabaricus
ATCAGTGCATTGTAGAAGGAGTGACGTACGAGGTGAACCAGAACTTCGACAAGCGCCACGATGAGGGCTACATGATGAACTGCACGTGTTTCGGACAGGGCCGCGGACGCTGGAAATGCGACGCCATTGGTGAGGTTCCTTCACACGTCACGTTTCTTTCCTCTGGAGATAGATGTGATTTTTAAGAGGCTCAGTCCAGTCATGTCACTAACACTGTCCCGATGTGAAACCGTGGAAACCTTGTGGGTTCTTTTCATCTCATCTCTCTGTCGACTCCACCTTGAGGTCAGGAATGACTTTCTTCCTCGGTGACAGCCGCAGATCTGCTCCGGCTCAGATTTCCTGTGATTGAGCTCGGTGCAGTAAAAAGACAATGGTTTTTGACTTTTGTTGACATTTTACAGAATCAGTGCCGTGTGCAGAAGGTTTGGCTCATGGCCTGGTTTATTATGAAAGAGAGAGAGAGAGAGAGAGACCCTGTCCTAATCTACGTTTCTCTGTCCTCAGATCAGTGCCAGGAACCAGAGACGAAGGTCTTCTACCAGATCGGAGAGTCGTGGGACAAGGTGATCCAGAACATCCACTACCGCTGCTATTGCTATGGAAACGGCATTGGCGAACTGGCCTGCGAGCCCTCAAAGTCCAGAGGTACACATCTGACCCCGGCACTCTACTTTAGGAAGGATATGGGAAGATGGAGGGAGCATGGGGGGCTTTAGACCACTGTAGCCCACTCTCCTGAGGCTTGTTTAAAACAGAGGAGTTGCAGAAATCTGTGGAGTTTAGACTTTCAGTCGATGACAGTGTTTGCTGTGTTGACTCGGTCAGTTGCGGTCCTGCTCTTCTTTGATGATCTAATCAATAATGAGTGTTTGTTTACCCCCAGTTCCCGCTTGGAGTGGTGGTGGTGGGGGTTGTATTCCCCCCATTTGGCTACGAATGAACATTTAGGGTCGCAGTTTCTGATTTACCTATAAAATCGACAGTCTGAGTCTTGTTTTGAGTCTGTTACATCAGTGCCACATTTCTACCCAAGCTGGGAATCAAACCCCAGCCTGTCATGTGATCGGCAGCGGTGTTAGCACTGCACTGACCGACCGTGAAATTTCAGCTCTAACCCTGCCCCATGATATAATTGGTTAACTTGTTCCTACACTTACTGTGGCGTTCATCTGGGCTCTATATTTGGGCCAATTTTGTTTTGTCTTTTTTACTGTTAAAGGCATTGCACAGAAAATAAAACACTTTACTTATTTTTTAATGTCAAAGAGTTGCAAACAATTAAATAATCTATATCCAGATATATCATTTGTAACATTATATATCTGGACATAGAGGATTTAATTTCATGCGACTGCATGACACTGAAAAATTAAACATATTTTTAAAGTGTGATTTTTTTCAGTGTGGGTTTTGGCACCCAGGAACTGTGTTCTCTGGAATGAACCGTGCCTTTAAGATGAGTTAGGTACCAGAACTTTGTTTATACTGAAAGAAATGCTCCAAAGTCTGGGTTAAATCTTTCTCAGAAAAGCTCTTACTGCAGCGAGTGGGGACAGAACTCATATTTCCAGCTGTTTGTTTGGACAGCTCTCCCTGTGTCGTCTCTTTTCTCCCGGGACTTTAATGAAGTCCTCCTGTGTTGGACGTCTCCCCAGCTGCAGTGGAGACGTAAACACAGACAGACTTGTCCCTGATGGGCTAGAAATCTAACTGCTGTCGAAATCTAGCTGAAATACTGTTTTAATGCCTTTAAAACTTACTTATAGTGCCCCCCCCCCACTCCTTCCCCACACAGTTCCAGTCCGAGTCATCATCACTGAGACCGGCAACCAGCCCAACTCCCACCCCATCCAGTGGAACCCCCCATCCACCGCTCACATCACCGAGTACATCCTCAAGTGGAAAGTGGTACGTACTTACTTTTTTTCTCCTGGGGTTCCCCAAGGTTCTATGCGTGGACCTTTGTAGTTCTGTGTTTTTTGTCACTTACAAATAGCTGTAAATGTGCATTTTTATTAAACGTGTGTCTGTAAATACACAGTGTCACTTTATTAATAATAATACAAATAAATATAATGTAGCCTTATGTTCTTTGCACATTTGCTGATGTTTGTTGAATGTTTCGAGCAAGACCAGGATTTACTGAAAGAGGACAGTAAACATTTGGCTGGTGTTTGTGCCAAGGTACAAGTACAGGACTCTTCGTTCAAACAAACCTCCCCCTCCAACCTCCGTCCTTGACCCTCACACACACTCCTTTGTTTGAAGTTTGCGAAATACATTTTACAGGAAATAGTTCCTCTGGGCTAAATGCAGCAGAGCGGGATAAAACCCCTCATTCATTAAATTAATTTTACCTCATCAGCGCTATAATAACCTTCTGTGTTATTACAATGTTATAACAAATGCAGTAACCACTTTGGCAAACATCCTAGCAACCACCTGAAATACCATAGCCACACCATGGCAACATAGTAACTAATTTAGCAAATGGGAAACTATACATCACCTTCACCTTGGCAACCACATAGCAACTACTTAGGAAGCCATAGCAACAGATGGGAAACACCTTTAAAACCACCTAGCAACAACATAGCAACCACATGGTAATACCCTGACAACCATCTAGCTCTAGCAACCATCTACAAAACCATAGCTACATATTAGAACCCACCTAGTAACCACCTGGGAATTGCGTAAGCTGCTGGAAAATGTGAAATATCCTCGTCATTCCGCAGGGATTGGGATCCGATCTGGAACTCTGGCTGTGACTGGCCTTGGTTTTTAGATCTTGTCACGTTTTTTGTTTCCTAGAAAAACATGCGGACGCCATGGCAACAGGTCATCATTCCTGGACACGTCAACTACTACACCATCTCGGGGCTGAAGCCCGGCCTGACGTACGAGGGTCAGTTAGTGAGCATCCTGCGCTCCGGGGCCCGAGAGACCACCAGATTCGACTTCACCACCTCCTACGGCTCCTGTACGGGATCAGACCCTCCACCATTTCATCCCCTTCACTTCTCATCTCTTCTCTATCCCTTACTGTTCCCTCCTTTTCGTCTCATATTTTGACCTCGCTTTTTTTCTTCCCTTCCCTTCAATATGCAACACTTTCCTTTTTTCTTCTCTATTTTTTCTCTTTTATTTTTCTTTTCTTTTCTCTTCTCTCATTTCTTTCATTCCATCTCTTCTCCTTTCTTTACTTCTGTCCTCTTTTCTTTTATTCTCTCTTCTCTACTTTTTTCTCTTTCCTTTTCTTCTCTTCTTTTCTATTCTCCTGTATTCTCTTCTCTTTTTTATTTCTCCTCTTTTCTCTTCTCTCCTCTTCAATACTCAGCACATTTTTCTTTTGTTCAATTTTCTACCCTCTATTTTTTTATCTTTTCTTCTAATCTCTTCATTTCTCAACTCTCCTCTTCTCTTCTCTCCTGACCTCTACTATCTTCTCTTCCCGACCCCCCTCCTCTTTATTTCTTCTGTGTTTCTTCTTGAATCTATTTGATGGTTACGTTTATGTCTTGTCTGTTGCCTTTGAGTGAATCTGTTCTTCCTCCTCCTCCTCCTCCTCCTCTTCCTCCTGCAGTGACTCCTTCTGAAGGAGTGACCACGCAGCCCCCCCCAGTGGTGGACACGTCCGAGTCGGTGACTGAGATCACGTCCAGCAGCTTCGTCATCTCCTGGGTCTCAGCGTCCGACACCATCTCGGGATTCAGGGTGCAGTACGAGCTCTCAGAGGAGGGAGCCACCCCCAGCGTCATTGGTTAGAAACAGCTATAACAACACTTAAATAACACTGTAATTACCGTATATAACAACACCATGTTAATAGTGTAATATGATAAAACCTAAATAACACTGTAATAATGCCACGTAATCAATCTCCACGCAGACCTCCCTCGCACGGCCACGTCTGTGAACATCGAGAACCTCCTGCCCGGCCGCAGATACAATATCCAGGTTTACGAAGTGGAGCCGGAGGGCAACACCAACCTCATCCTGACCACCACCCAGACCACCGGTCAGTTCCAGGCTTTCGGGTTCAGTCTTCACTGAGGCTGGGGTCTGTGATGCTCAGCTGAACTGTGTCTGCTTTCTGTTCTTCAGCTCCCGACGCTCCCACCGACCACAGGGTTTCCAGGGTGGGCGAGAAGTCGGTGGTGATCTCCTGGACCAAACCACAGGCTCCGATCACAGGTCTTTACACAGCACACACTGTAAAGGTTTTCATTTAGAGGACTACCTTAGAAGAATGGGTTGAGTTAATGGAGCAGGGGCTGGGCCCCACAGTGTTAAACCTCAGGTTTATAAGGTGAGGAGATCTTTTAAAAGTAGGAAAGGTGGGGGTGGAGTTAGGGCAATGTGGGATTAGTGTAAATTAGGGTTTAGTGTAAAGCGGGATCAGTGTTAGCGTAATGTGGGATTAGGGCTAGTGTAAAACAGGACTAGTTGTAAGTGGGATTAGGTTTAGGATAAAGTTGGATTACAGTAAACTGGGATTAAGGTAAAGTGGGATTAGGGTAAAGTGGGTTTAGTGTTAGGGTAAATTGGGATTAATGCAAATTGGGGTTAGGTTTAGGGTAAAATGGGATTGGATGAATTACAATAAAATAGGGTAAAGTGGGATTAGTGTAAAGCGGGGTTAAGTTTAAGGTGCTTTGGGATTAGGGTAAAGTGGGATTAGTGTTAGGCGGGGTTAAGTTTAAGGTGCTGTGGGATTAGGGTAAAGTGGGATTAGTGTTAGGCGGGGTTAAGTTTAAGGTGCTGTGGGATTAGGGTAAAGTGGGATTAGTGTAAAGCGGGGTTAAGTTTAAGGTGCTGTGGGATTAGGGTAAAGTGGGATTAGTGTTAGGCGGGGTTAAATTTAAGGTGCTGTGGGATTAGGGTAAAGTGGGATTAGTGTAAAGCGGGGTTAAATTTAAGGTGCTGTGGGATTAGGGTAAAGTGGGATTAGTGTTAGGCGGGGTTAAATTTAAGGTGCTGTGGGATTAGGGTAAAGTGGGATTAGTGTAAAGCGGGGTTAAGTTTAAGGTGCTGTGGGATTAGGGTAAAGTGGGATTAGTGTTAGGCGGGGTTAAATTTAAGGTGCTGTGGGATTAGGGTAAAGTGGGATTAGTGTAAAGCGGGGTTAAGTTTAAGGTGCTGTGGGATTAGGGTAAAGTGGGGTTGAGGAAAGTTAGCGTAAGGGTAAGTGTCCCCAAAAGGAGCCTATATAATGTCCCACAATGCATGAAAACCAGCAAGTGTGTGTGTGTGTGTGTGTGTGTAGGTTACCGTGTGGTCTACACCCCGTCACTAGAGGGCAGCAGTACAGAGCTGATCCTGCCCGAGACGGCCACCTCCGTGAAGCTGGTGGAGCTGCGGCCGGGGTCCCAGTATAACGTCAGCATCTTCGCGGTGGAGGAGAACCAGGAGAGCCAGCCGGTGGTCTTCCAGATCAGCACGTCCGGGGAGCCACAGCCTGGTGAGACCCCGCCCCCTGTCAGTCATTTTACTGTTAGCACAGCGTTTGACCCCCGCGGGGCACTGGGGTTCCGGTCCCAGCTCAGGCAGGTGCTCTGTGCTAAGCCCGGGGTCCTTCGTGTCTGTGTTCCTTTAAACCTGAGGGAGGTTACAGTGGAGGTTAGTGTTCTCCTCCAAGCGCTGTGAGCTCTGACCACTGTGTCAGCTGTTTTCCCTCAGGTTCTCTGTGTGTGTGTTTGTGTGTGTGTGTGTGTGTGTGTGTGTCCGTCTGTCTTTCTTTGTGTGTGTGTGTGTGTGTGTGTGTGTATGTGTCCGTCTGTCTTTCTTTGAGTGTGTGTGTGTGTGTGTGTGTGTGTGTCCGTCTGTCTTTCTTTGTGTGTGTGTGTGTGTGTGTGTGTGTGTGTGTATGTGTCCGTCTGTCTTTCTTTGAGTGTGTGTGTGTGTGTGTGTGTGTGTCCGTCTGTCTTTCTTTGAGTGTGTGTGTGTGTGTGTGTGTGTGTGTGGATGCAGTTCTCTCTCTCTCCAGGTTTTCTATTTTTTTTCTCTCTTTGTATCCTGTTTTTCCTTTTTTTCATCCCTCTGTCTTTCTCTCTCTTCTCTCCTCTCCCTCTCTCTCCTCTCCCTCTCTCTCCTCTCCCTCTCTCTCCTCTCTTTCTCTCTCTCTCTCTCTCTCTCTCTCCCCCCCCTCTCTCTCTCTCTCTCTCTCAGCTGTGGAGCTGGGCGCCAGTTCTCTGCCTCTGTGATTTAAAGGCTGTTTTCCACTAGAGCCACTTTACTGGGAACATTGTGCTTGAAATCTGTCCAACTGGCAACCTCACACTTCTCTCTCTCTCTCTCCTTTCTCTCTCTCTCTCCTTTCTCTCTCTCTCCTCACTCTCTCTCTCTCTCTCTCTCTCCCCTTTCTCTCTCTCTCCTCACTCTCTCTCTCTCACTCTCTCTCTCTCTCTCTCTCTCTCCCCTTTCTCTCTCTCTCCTCACTCTCTCTCTCTCACTCTCTCTCTGTGTCTCTCGTCCACAGAGGAGATCCCTGCCCCCACGGAGCTGCAGTTCTACGAAGTGACCGACACTAAGATCACCATCACCTGGACTGGCCCCCCCAGCGAGGTCTCGGGCTACAGAGTCACCTTCGAGCCCGTGAGTGAGGACGGCCGCCCCCAGAGGGCGCTGCAGCTCCCGGTCACTCACAACGCCTTCGCCGAGATCACGCGGCTGCAGCCCGGAACCCTGTACCGCTTCAACATCTACGCCGTCCACGGGGGCTCCGAGAGCCAGCCCCTGGTGGGAGACAGGAGGACCAGTGAGTGGACACACACACACACACACACACACACAGATTTAAACTAGCTGACCACTTGTCTTCCCTCCAGAACCGGACGCTCCGACGGACCTGCGCTTCTCGGACATCACGGAGAACAGTGTCCTGATCCTTTGGACGGCGCCCAGCGCCAGAGTCACAGGCTACGGCCTTTACGTCACCACCGAAGGCTCCGCCCCCAAACAGATGAGGATCCCATCCGACCAATCAGAGCATAGACTGACCCAGCTGCAGCCGGACACCGAGTATGTGGTGGTGCTCTACTCTGAGCAGGACCGCATCCTCAGCCAGGGGGTCCGGGGCACCTTCACCACCTGTGAGTACCAGACCGGGTTCAGTGCCCCTCTTGGGTGTGTGCTGGCTGGTTCCAACTCACCACACCTGAAGGTTGCCATAGAAACAAGACAGGTGTGAATATGGGGGAGAGGCAGGAAAGGCAAGAAGATCTGGCCAAACTGTCCAACCCGTCTCTTGTATCCTCACACCTGCTGTGTTACTATGGCAACCAATCCCAGATGTATGTCACATCTGGTGGAGATTGGCAGGTCTAGCATAGCAACAACTTAGCATCCTTCAGCTATAGCAAAGTAACACCTTAGCAACTGTCTAGCAACATTTTAGCAACCAACATCAATACAAGAGCAACAATTTTGCAACCTACTTTGTAATCAATGTTTATAGCATTGTAACACCTTAGCAACCTCCTAGTGACACCTTAGCAACCAACTGCTACATCAGAGTAACACCTTAGCAACTGTCTAGTAACACCTTTGTAACCAAAATCTACAGCCTAGTAACAGCTTAGCAACCACCTAGCAAAACCTTGGCAACAAACAGTGATAGCATAGTAACAGCTTAGTAACCAAAATCTATACAATAATAATACCTTAGAAACCACCAAGTAGTCAAAATCTACACAATATTAACACCTTACCAACCTCCTAGCAACACCTTAGCAGCTAAAAGCTGTACAATAGCAACATTTTAGCATACTACCAAGGACTTTGCAACCAACACCAATACCATAGCAGCATCTTTGCCAATGACAGCTATAACATAGCAACACCTTAGCAACCACCTTACAACATCTTGACAACCAACACCTACAGAATAGCAACACCTTAGCAAACAACACCTACAGCATAGCAACACCTTAGCAACACTTTATCAACTATTAGCCATAGCAACGCATTAGCAAACATATGTTGCTTTTTGAAGTTACTCCACTGTGTATCAGGGGTGTTTGAGTGGTTCTGTTTTTTTGGTTCCTCAGCTCCACACACGGGCGTCGCCCCCCGGTTCTCCACCGACGTCACAGATTCATCCATCATCATCTCCTGGACCCCGGTCGCAGGATTCAGCTACACTGTAAACACCTCTCTATGGCTCCTGTTTTAATTACCCACGCACCCATGCTTTTCTGTGCTGTGACATTTGTGTGTGTGTGTGTGTCTTTCCCAGGTCTCTGTAAGGCCAAGTCAGGGAGGAGAAGCTCCCCGAGACGTGACCTCAGCTACGGGCAGCATCTACGTCTCGGGACTGACCCCCGGGGTGGAGTACACCTACTCCGTCCAGCCCATCGTCAAAGGACGCAAACAGGGAACCCCCATCACCCGTACCGTGGTCACTCGTAAGAGGGCACCCCTTTTCTGCTAAATGCTGCATAGATAATTCCAGCCTGTTAGCTTCCAGTCTGGTTAGAGGTGTCATGAGTGAATGGCTAGACTTCTTCTCTGAGCTCTGAGGCAGATAGAGATTCATCTGTGTGTGTCGGGGGGTGGGGGGTGCACTGTTGGTAACGTTTGTCTGCTGTCTCTCGTTTTCTTCCCAAATGTAGCTCTGTCTCCTCCCACTGATCTGACCTTGATCCCTTACCCCAACACCGGAGAACTGAGAGTCACATGGAGGGACACTCAAACAGGAGGTACACTCTTTCTCTCTCTCTCTCTCTCTCTCTCTTCTCCCTGTATCTCACTCTATACACTATCTCTCTCTCTCTGTGTCTCTCTCTATCTCACTATCTCTGTCTTCTCTCCGTGTCTCACTGTATACTCTCTCTCTCTCTCTTCTCCCTGTATCTCACTCTATACACTCTCTCTCTCTCTCTCTCTCTCTCTCTCTCTCTCTCTCTCTCTCTGTGTCTGTCTTCTCTCCGTGTCTCACTGTATATTCTCTCTCTCTCTCTCAGATATCAGTGGTTACAGAGTGACCAGTTCTCCTGTGAGTGGTCAGCGAGGGAACACTCTGGAGGAGATGGTCAGAGCCGATCAGAAATACTGCACTTTGGAGAACCTGAGTCCCGGGGTCGAGTACAACGTCAGCGTCTACACCATGAAGGACCACCTCGAGAGCGAGCCCCTGTCCGGCACCATCACCCAGGGTACGAGCTCAGAGCATGGACGCTCAGTTGGGGGGGGGCACACTTCTGTAACAAGGCACTGATCAGGACGGCTTTGGGAAGAAAGGAAGGGAAAAAATGAAAAAAGACAAGAAAGGAGGCAAGGAAGAAGAAAAAAGAAACAAAAAAGAAAAAGGGATGAAAGGAAATGTACAAAAGAGAAAATGGGGAAAGGAAAAATGAGAGGAGAAAGAAAGAAAAGAAAAGATGAAAGTCCAAAACTGAAAGAGAGAGACAGTAGAAGAAATAAAAAAGGAGAAAAAGAAAGAGAGAAGGCCAGTAGAAGGATGAAAAAAGAGAGAAAAACAGTAGAGTAGAAGAACAGAAGAAAAGAGGAGGGGAAAGAAAGAAAACCTTAGGAAAAGAGGAGGTGAAAAAAAGAAAGGAAATGTAGTAGATGAAGGAAAAGAGGAGTGAGAGAGAGAGAGAGAGAGAGAGAGAGAGAGAGAGAGAGACCCTGAGGTGTCGCAGACCGTATGAAGCTTTCTTTAGTGAAGTGGTCTTTCTCTGTGTGACCTTGAGCCCTAACCCCTAGCCCCTACCCCCTCTCCTCCGCAGGGATCCCGTCCCCCCGGGACTTGACCTTCGGGGAGGTGGGGCCGGACTCCATGCGCGTGTCCTGGACACGTCCCTCCGTCCAGCCATCAGAAATCAGCCGCTTCGTGATCCGCTACCATCCGTCCAGCAGCGACGACGACGTGCAGGAGGTGAACGTGGGCGGAGCCACCAGCACCTTCCTCCTACAGAGTGAGGACCGCCCTCTTCCCGTTTCTCTGAGTTGTGATTGGATGATGTCGTAGTGGTACATAATTCGGTAGAAGTCTCAGTCTCACTGGGAGGAGGAGGACTCTGCCGTTCTCTCCTCTCTGTTAGCACACTCCTGCAAGCGTGTTGAGCCACGCAGAGGCGCTGCAGACTGAAAAGCAGCTGTAGTTGTCTTCAAACGTCTAAAATTAACATAATTTCTTGCATTTGCGAGTCGTTAACTTGTTGTAACTTCTTGTAACTTGTTGCAAGTGTGTTTGGACTAACTTTTTCTGGTTTTTGTCACTGATCTCAGACCTGCTGCCTGTCACTGAGTACCTGGTGAGTGTGGTGTCGGTTTACAACGAGAAACAGAGCACTCCAGTCTCCGGCAGACAGACAACAAGTACGTGTGTGTGTCAGGAATATATCACAGTGTGGGGACCTGTGTTCTTTGTGGGGACCTGTATTATTGATGTTTTCCATTGTTCACAATCTGAGGAAATGATTTTATGGAAGTTCAGGGTCAGTTTACGGTAATATTAATATTCATCTTATTGATATTAAATATAATATCATAATATACATAATATATAAATTAGCTGAACCTGCAGATCCGGTAAGGCTAAGCAGGTCAAGACCTGGCTGGTACTCGGAGGGGACACCCCCTCCCAGGAAAGCTTGGGTGACTACTGGAGATTCTATGGATGGGGCCAATAGGGGGCGCTGTCTTGTGGTCAGTGTGAATCCCAATGCCTGGGAATAATGTCAGGGACACTGTACACTTCATATGAGATCCTGATCTCTGAGATTCTGTAAAGACCCCTGAGTATCTCCAAGGTAGGACCCCAGAACATTTCTATTGGTCAGTGCTGAGAATGGACCAATAGAAACGTTCCGGTATGAATTCCCTGCTGTCCCATAACTCCCTCTGTCCTCTCCTCTTCGCAGCTCTGGACTCCCCTAGTGGTCTGGACTTTTCTGACGTGCTCACCAACTCCTTCACGGTTCACTGGCTTGCGCCGAAGGCTATTATAACTGGCTACAGAATACGCTACCAACCCACCACCGGGGGGCGCCACAAAGACGAACGTCTACCCCCCACCAGAACCTACTACACCCTGACCAACCTGAACCCCGAGACCGAGTACATCATCTACATCTACGCCCTCAGCGGCCGTCAGGAGAGCCTCCCACTGACCGGAACACAGGCCACCAGTGAGTGGAACACAGTTCCTATGCTAGAGTTTGCTTTCAGGATCTCAATGGTCTGATTTCTTAAACTCAGTCTTGAGTACACTATTTGCAAATGTTTCTAAACACCCAATGTGAACCCAGACTCATGCCCAAAGCCAAGGGTTTACAAGAGGGTTGTCAAGCTGCACAGATGTGAGCTGTGGAGTAATAGAACAGAGTTTGCCGGGACGTCCAGTGGGCAGTTGAGTAAGTTGAGCTCAGTAGTCAGAGTGAATAGCCTTCGAAACCTCAAAAAACATGAAATATAACGACTACATTCATCTACAGAATGTCTGGTGGGGCTAAATTAAAAGGGTACAAGAAAATCACAAATCATAACGAGATGGACAATGCGGAGCATTAAAAGATGACGATGAGAAAATAAAGCCAGGTCTAAAAACGTAAGCAAATGGACGACCTTAAGACAGAACTGAAAGCAGACTTTAGGAAGCTCAAGAAGGAATTTAACCCAGAAATCAGAGAGGAGCTGGCTGAAGTAAAGCAAGATATCGACCAGAAGCTATCAGCAAATGCCCAAGACCTGGGTTTTCTGGGCCGATGGAGGTCGGGCAAAGGTCATACCAAGCAGGTCTTGACCTACCTTGAGTGTCCAGTTCATTAATATGAGCTTTCAGCTTGCACACTGTATACATAAATAATGATTTGATTTGATACTACGACCTTTTCCTTTCTCCCTCTGTAGTCTCAGACGCTCCCACTGACCTGGAGGTGACCTCGTCCACTCCCACCAGCATCACCATCACCTGGGAAGCTCCAGCCATTCCTGTTCGCTACTACAAGATCACACATGGAGCATCAGGTCTGTGTCACAGGAGTATCCAGACATCTACACACAGCTGTAGTTTGTTGCTTGAAATCAGGTCCCACTTGATAGAGATAATACAGCAGTAAATGCCGTGCATGGAAATATGATGTCCTGAATCGCTTGTGTGCTCCAGGAGAGAGTGGACCCCCGCAAGAATTCAGAGTCCCAGGCACTGACTCGACCGCCACCATCAGGGACCTTCGTCCAGGGACCGAGTACACCATCACTGTGTATGCCGTCACAGGCCGAGGAGATAGCCCCACCTCCAGCACGCCCACCATCATCACACACCGGACAGGCAGCCATGGTCAGTACACACACACACACACACACACCACCCCGGCATCACTCGCCCACCTTTCATTCTACTGTTATGTACCAGGCGTCCCGTCTCCGTCTGATCTCGACGTGACAGACATCCTCGACAATGCCCTCACGGTGCGCTGGACTCCTGCCAAAGGCCCCATCACCGGCTACAGAGTGACCGGGACTCCCAAAGAAGGGGTGGGACCCACGTTCACCAAAGTGGTAGGACCAGGTAAGTGTCTACCGCAGTGGATTAAGTCTTTACTCAAGTTGAAGGTGATGATGGATTGAGGACAGAACACCCGCCCTTTATCCCTGCAAGTGCGTTTGTGTGTAATTTTGCATTATTTCTGTTCTCAGATCAGACACAGATGAAGGTCACAGGTCTGCAGCCCACCATAGAGTACGTCCTGAGTGTTTACGCCATCGGCCCAGACGGAGAGAGCTCCCCAGTGGTGGAGAGAGCTACGACAAGTAAGTGGGCTGGGCAGCATCTTGCTCAAATTTGCCTCTTGCTTTCAAATGACACTGGGTCAAATTGCCACTTTCTTTCCGCAGCTACTGACCATCCCAGGGATCTAGTATTCTCAGACGTGGACACTGCATCTCTGAGGGTCCGCTGGGAAGCCCCGCGGGGGCCAGTGAGCTCATACCGTGTGTTCTACTCCAGCCCTGAGGAGGGTGAGAGGGAATGGCGTCCCGCTCCACGAGGAACTGACAACAACGTCCTGCTCCGGGGCCTGCGTCCAGGAACTCAGTACACAGTCAAAGTCACCCCCTACAACAGAGCTGGACCCATCACCACCCTGCAGGGCTCCCAGGCCACCGGTCAGACTTTTACCTTTAAGGCAGTTGTTGGACAATCCTAGACCAAGTTAGCCTAATGTCTCTTACCCGAGTGGGGAATTGAATCCTGGCCTCCTGTCTAGAGAGAACTGCCCACATTGGCAGCATCACTTGGTGATATATTTGTGTCTATTGTAGACCTGATCAGTTGAGGGTACTTGAGAATCAGCATGCAAGCTTGTTCTGCTGTCTCAGACTATTGTGTAAGTTAGCCAACTGGCTAATGAACTTATTAGCTTGTGCTTAACTTTATTAAATGAGACAGTAGAGTGATCAGCAATTGGTTTTATACAATTTACCCAAGATTGATGCCTCTGTAGGGAATAGGTGTTAAGGAAGCTTGCTAGGGATTAGGATACACCCATAGTTCCCTCTGTTGAAATTACGCACACTATTAGAAACATTAGCTTTGAGCTATTTTACGCATCTAAAATTTTCAAAACCTTGTTTGGGGTTCGATTCTCCACTCGGGTGATGACACCACCCTAAACCAGTAGGGGTCCTTGATCTGGTCACTCTGGATAAGTGGTATCCGTCATGTGGATATAGGTGTGTCCTTACTCTAGTTTGATTCTGACCTCTCTACCTTCTCTAGCTGTCCCTACTCCCACCAACATCGAGTTCACTGAGGTGGGCTCCTCCTCCTTCATCGTCCTCTGGAGAGCGCCCATTGCCCGGCTGAGTGGATACCGAGTGGTGGTCACCCCGAAAAACAACATTGCTCCTCCCAAAGAGTTGACCGTGGCTCCTGACTCCACGCAAGTGACCGTGACTGGACTACTGGTCAGACATTTCAACTATTTTTAGCCATCCAGTTTATTGAAAACCCTTAAGTTTTTTTACCGGCTGGACACTTATGGTGCTTTTCCACTACATGGAACATACGCAACTGGACTCAGCTCTTCTGCTTTTCCACTGGCCTAGTACTTTTTTTATTCCCTGCTTGCAGCTGTAATGAATCGAGCCGAGTAGGTACTAAACATTCTAATGTGCAGAGCACTGATTGGCCAGAGAGACCTGTCAATCACGACAGAAGGTCTTTAGTAAACGCCGAATCTGTGTCAAGGAAAACTCATCTGTGAGAGCTGGGGTTAAGAGTCGTGTTCAGTCCAAAATACAAAAATAACAACAACAACAACAACAACATGTTGAGTAAACAGCACCAAACTTTACCACCATCATTGTTGTGGATTTCAAAGCCCACAGTTCCCTTCAGAGACAGGGTTTGCGACGTCACCAGCTCCATTTGTGGGGGAGCTGTGCTACTGGAAAAGCAACCAGGTAAAAGTGAGTCCGATCAAGTCGATCCCATGCACTGGAAAAGCACCATTAGTGGAAAGACCAACTGCATGCAAAAGTATATGTTCTTGCTGAGTTTCCTGACCACAAGACTTCCGCCGTCCTGATGAAGTTGACAGCAGCTCACAGATTAGTCAAAGTCTCCAAATGTACACCAGCAAAAGAGGGGTTTCCAATAGTGTTGTGTAAGTCATAACAACACACTTACCTGTCTCCAGGTGTCCACTCTCTATGAGGTGCATGTTTACGCACTGAAGGATTCTCTCAGTAGCCAGCCATTGATCGGAGAAGTGACCACTGCTGAAGGTAAGATCTTTGTGTGTGTGTGTGTGTGTGTGTGTGTGTGTGTTTGTGTGTGTGGTTAGATTTTGATGCTAATGCACTTCACATTTCGGTTTGGCTCCGCAGACATTAGCGCACCTCGACGCGTCCGCATCATGGATGTGAAGGACTCCAGCATCACCTTCACCTGGCGCACCAAGACCGAACCAATGACAGGCTTCCTCATTGAGGCCACGCCCACTACGGGGAGTTACCCCACTGTGAGGAAGACCATCCCAGCTGAAGATCGCACTGTCACCATCACAGGTAAAACCACATACTGCTAGACTCCTAAGGATAACTAGACTCCTTTGATAAAACCAGAAACTTTACATAAAACTAGATTCTTAAAATACGACTAGATTCTTTAAGTAAAACAAGACTCCCGAATTAATCCTAGACTCCTTATTTAACACTAGACTCCTACTATAAATGTAGACAACATTCCTGATATAAACTAGACTCTTCATGTAAAAATGACACTCGTTATATGACAAAGGACACTTAATCCCTCTCTAGGATTCCACCATTTAATATTAAACTAGACGCATTTGGTAAAGCTAGAAAAAAATGCTTTCTACATAAAAACAAGACTACTAAGATAAAAGTACACTTTGAAGGGCACTAGATAGGGCATAGGGAGCATAATCTTATTTGAGATTGAGAGTCTAATAATGTTTTTATGGATTAGACTCATTTAAAAAGATATTTAAATGGCTTTTTGTTACATAAACATAACTCTAAAGTGCTCCAGCTACTGAGGTGTGCCCCAAGGCTATGTCTTCGGACCCTTTAAGTTTTGGGTACTAATTGTAACATTTGGCTTTGCAGGTCTGTGTTTTTAAGTTGCATTGGCTCCACACGCCCCGTCTCGACTCCACAGATTCAGAACGTTGTTGTGAAGTGATCCAGACAATTTTCTTGGGGGAGGGAATGTGGCGTAACTCTGATGTGTGTGATGTGACTGTGCTAAACAGAAGTGAAGTTGTGAACTGATGTGTTTTCTGTGTGCTTAAGGTCTCCAGCCTGGCGTCACATACTTGATCAGCATCTACACCCTGAACGGAGAGAGCCGCAGTCCTCCCTTCACTCTCACCGTCACCACGGGTACGGCATCTCTAACCCCCACCTCCCTCCACCAGGGGGCTTTCTTATTAATGAAGAACAGTATAGAATCTCATCTAATCACATCTAATTTAAATCAGTCTAATCTAATCCAATCTGTTCATATCAACCATAATCATAATCCCTAACCCAGTCTGACCAATCCCAATCCAAGCTAATCTAATCTGATTTTACCTAATCTAGCCTAATCTAATCCAGTCTAAGTTTAACCTAATCTAGTCTAGCCTAATCTCCTCTAACATTATCCAATCTAATCAGATCAAATGTAATGTAACCTAATCTAACCTAATCCAATCTGATTTAAACTAGTCTAATCTAATCCAGTGTAATTCATTTAATCTAATTTAACCCAGTCTAGTCTAACCTACTCCAGTGTAATCTAACCAAATCCAACCTAATGTAACCTAGCTTAATCTAATCTAATCTCAACACAAATTGACTCATGTGCTGTGTTTCTGTTTGTGTCTATTCAGCTCCTCCAGCCATCCAGTCCCCCACAAACCTGCAGTTCACCTCTCTGACCCCCACCTCCATCTCCTTCAGCTGGCAACCGCCCACCACCCACATCACTGGGTACTACATCACCTACGAGGAGGCAGGGGGCAGCCCCCGAGAACTCATACCACGCCCCCACGCTGGAATCAACTACGCCACCATCACCGGTAAGACTGGCCACTTTATCAGAAACACCCCCCTTCTACTGACACTCACTGGCCACTTTATCAGAAACACCCCCCCCCCCCCCCCCTACTGACACTCACTGGCCACTTTATCAGAAACACCCCCCTCTACTGACACTCACTGGCCACTTTATCAGACATGTTTCTGTTTCAGGTTTGACGCCCGCCACTGAGTACATCATCAAGATCATTGCTCTCCAGAACACCCAGAGAAGCCTCCCCCTGGTGGGCAAGGCCAGAACTCGTAAGTGTACACACACATTTACACATAGACACCCACAGACCCAGCTACAGTTGGGTAAAAGGTGTACTCCTTCAAAACCCTCTTGTTCTCGCTCTGAGGTCACAGCAGAGAAAAGAGGTTTTGAGGCGCTAGCAGGTCTCAGCCGAGCTCTGGCTTTGGGTTATGGCTTGCTCTGCAATATGAATATTAATATATCTGAGGCAGATAGGAGCTTGTGTAGCTGTAACTATTTCTCAAAGATGCTGGTGGGGCTTCAGTATCTAATGCTTAACTGACCCCTAAGTTAAGTGCCGTATCTTCTTGGCTGCCTCCTTCTGGCCATTAGATGCCACTACATCTACTACAGCTGCTCTAGCTACTGCAGCTCCTCCCACCTTATTGCTTTGCCGCTAACCTTATCTCTCGCTCAGAAGAAAGCGCTCCGCTTCTGCCCCCGCCTCCCCGCCGCCATGGATACTTGGATGTCCCCGACCTGGAGGAGGAGAACCTGGTTCACGTGGTGGTTCCCACCCTGCAGCCGGGCAAGCATGGCCAGCATGTGGAGTACACCGAGCATAACAAGCCGGGTGAGCCTCAGGGGGGCTACCAGCCCTACCGTCCCGTCAGGCCTCTGGCCCCTGGCTCGGGGCAGACCCTGGTTTACATCCCCAAGCCGGGACCTGACGGCTCTCGAATTCCCAAAGTGGTGACGCTCAGCGAAACCACCCACGGCACGACTTTCCCTTTCCCAGAAAACCGCACCAGCACCCCACAGGAGGCCCAGACTCAGACCACCATCACCTGGCAACCTTTCCAGCAGAGCTCCGCCTACCTGGTCTCCTGCGTACCAGTCACACACCGCGATGAGAAGGCGTTCCAGGTGAGCGGCCATACACCAACCCAGACAGATTCAGTGTGGCACAAAGCACACAGCGTAGATGCCAAATAGTGATCCAGGCTTATTGACAGTATAAAGACTAGCTCGCTTATTAGCTACAGTGTCCGTACGGATGAGTCCACAGATAAAGGTTTGGACTGCTTTGGGTTTTTGTGCAGATGCGCCTTCCCCCGACCTCCACCAGCGCCACACTGATCGGCCTCACCTCCGGAGCTTCGTACAACGTCATTGTGGAGGCCCTGAAGGGGGCGCTGAAGCACAAAATCCTGGAGGAGATGATCACTGCAGGCAACACAGGTATGAACATAGTGGGGTTTGAGCCTGGGGGGTTGGGGCTGTTTTCAGAACCAACAACAATTAATGATAATTAAGACAGTATTAAATTATATATTTTCTGTTCCTATTAACGTAAACGAAACTCAATAAACCGAAATAATGCTCTATAATTAGTATGACTCCCATAATAATCATTTTATCTGTTCATTTTTCTCTTTACCTCCCAGTTCCAGAGGGAGTTCCTCCAAGTAAAGATGCCTGCTATGACACCTTCACTGCTACGTACCACAACGTCGGCGAGGAGTGGGAGCGCATGTCCGATACCGGCTTCAAACTCTGGTGCAGGTGCCTCGGCCTCGGCAGTGGTCACTTCCGATGCGACTCGTCCAGTACGTACCAGAGTAAAAGGCAACTGATAATCAAACGTAATGCTAGTGTGTTTTAACCCCTACGAATAGTGAATGTACGCATCCAGCATTTCCGAGTGTACGATACTCAGTTTGCTGTGTAGCGTTAGCATCTTCATGGTTTGGGCGATGTGTAAAACTATGACCATCTATAGCTGAAATACAAATCTATCACAGCTACGTTTTTCATATCACAACCTTGATACCTTATTTGTTTGCAGTGCAAGTGCTCATGTGTGCACTATGTGTGCGTCATTTGAAAAGAAGAAACATGTACAAGAACGTGAACTGACGCCAGTTGGAGCTCAATAATTCTTGTACTTTTACTTGACTTTAAACCCAGAAACCAACTGAGCTGGAAGCAATTCAAATATACGTTTCTACTTCTCTGTTTCACGCAGAATGGTGCCACGACAACGGCAACAACTACCGCATCGGCGAGAGGTGGGACAGACAAGCGGAGAATGGGCACATGATGAGCTGCACCTGCATTGGCAACGGCAAGGGAGAGTTCAAATGCGAGCCACGTAAGCCCCAACACTCCTCAGTCATCACTGGACAGAGAAAACCCTCAGTCATTATATGTACTGTCGTTTTGTTGCGCATCATTTGAAGAGATGAAACAGGCTTGAACCCACACCAGCAGGATTTATCAGTGTAGCCAGGCAACTTACGTTTAAAGTTAAGTTTGTCCAATAAGAAACAGCTAAGGGGACAGTCCTACTGTACAATCCTCAAATGTAGGCTTATGTTTTCTGGTCTCTATAAACAGAATGACAGAATGACTCATGGGAACAGACCACTGAGTTACGGTATGTCCCATGTTTGTTTACAGATGCGTCCACCTGTTACGACGAAGGAAAGATGTACCAAGTTGGACACCAGTGGCAGAAGGAATATCTGGGAGCAATTTGCACCTGCACATGTTACGGAGGACAGCAGGTACAAACCGGAAGGCACTTTTATTGGAAACTGGGCTAAATTAATTATATATATTAAGAGTTTTAAAAATACAACAGAGCTACTTAAGATAGACCTAGCTAGCAGATAGGAATTAACCATTAAACTCTCCTCCTCCTTTCTGAAACTGTGTTTGTATTTATTTATATTAGCACAGTGTGTATAACGATCTGTGTGTGTGTTTGTGTCAGGGTTGGCGCTGTGAGAACTGCAGAAAGCCTGGAGCTGAGGTTGATGCAAGTGTGCTGAAGCCGGTTTATTCAGACACTTACAGTCAATACCGTGACGGTACCCTGCGCAGAGTGGTGAGTTTCACATTCCCACCAGGTGAATCAGGTCCTGGTTCTGGAAGCGGGTTCTTGTTTAGTGGCTGTTCTCTCGTGGTTCAGAGCGAGTCGAGTAGGGACTAAACCGTGGCGTGTAAACCTTGCAGAGCGCTGATTGTCCAGAGAGAGTCGTCACTCTACGCCACGCAACGCAGACGACCAGCACCAACTCTCCATCTGTAAAATCTCCAGCTGCAGCAGAGATCACGTTTGTTTTTATCCGACTCACGACGGCAGCTCGTAAAATGACGCCGTGGTCTTTTGAAGAGGTTCAAACGCTCCTCGGATCGGTGGCCGACGAAAGAATCCAGCGAGAGCTGGACGCTGCAACAAGGAAGGAACAAACTCTACTGATCTGTCTGAACTGATGACGGAGCTGTGTTCAGTCCCAAACAACAACAACACGCCAATACACCATGAGTAAACAAAGCCCGCTGTTCCCGTTAGAGACTGGGTTTTGAGATGATACCCGATACACTTCAGGGAGGAAACTGTGGTAAAGGAAAACCAACCAGGGACTAAAAAGAGAGTACAGTCCAATAGAGTAGGAACCGTGTAGAGGAAAACCTCCATTATATTATGTATAGAATCAAATTAACATTCTCTTTTTTTTTCTCCCTGCAGAACATCCAGTGCCCCATTGAGTGCCTCCGGCCGGAGCTGCTGGCCGACGCTGTTGCTAACCCCAACCCCAGAGAGTGAAGACCACCTTCCCACCCCAGAGTGAAGACCCCTTATTCTACTGTAGAGATCCCCACCTTCCATCTTAACCACACCCCCAACACCAGATACTGAGGAACCCAACCTTCCTAATCCCACCCCCACCGCCCCTAGAATCAAGACCCCCATCGTGGTGTGGATACCACAACCTTCCTTCCTTAACCACACCTGAAAGCCCCCACCTTCCTTCTAACTCCACTCACCCAAACAATCCTAAACAACCCCCACCTCTTTTCTAAAGTGGGGCTATCTATGTAAACCTGAAGTCTTAGAGGCTGTACTAACCCCAAAGTGGCTTCCAGCGTTCCTATTGGATCCCGTCCTCGCCACCGCCATCCTACTGCTGCTTCCCAGCCAATCAGAGCCCTTCCGTTTCCATAGCATCAGCTCGTTTTCCCCCTTATTCAGTGTTTGTAATCGGTGGCTACTCTGAGGCAATTGATTGGCTGTTAGCTGTTTGTATTTCTTTGATTATTCTGTAAAATCACAACTAAAATGAGAGGAACAAATCAATCAGATCGATCAGAAACTGCAAATATTTACCAGGTTTTTACAGCTTTCATCAATAGCGCTGCCTTCAGACAGTGGTGTGGATTTCACAAAAGAGATACCTGTAGAAACCGCAACCTCTCCATCTGGAACAAGTCTTGCAGGCAGAAGAGTGGGGTGGATATTTTTACAGTGGGATGTTCCCCATCAAAACAAAAACGGACAGGCAGCAGACTTTAGAATTTACTACGCTGCTTTTGGAGGAAAGGAAAGACAGAAACTCCAAAAGTCCCATAGGGACCTCAAGGGAGAAAAGTACAAAGAATAGCACCAGCTCATACAGAGAATTTAAAACGGAACGGGAAATCCGACTGAGAAGCTAACATTAGCTTAATTAAAACAGGCTAGTGCTAACTTTCAAAGCAGTTTAACTAAATTCTAAACAAGGATAAACAACCGATTCCCAGCTGATATTCTGTTCCCGTATTTCATTCTAGAATATTCCCTTCAGCTTTAAATGCCTGGGTCCATCCACTGCAGATTAGCACACCCCCTTTCTTCTGATTGGTTACATTGACAACAGTGACACAAGGAGCGGATTTTATCGCCTCAAACGGAGAGAGACTGGAATCCAGCCGCAAGATAAAACAGTTTCACTGTCTGAGCACAGCCTTAGTTTCTCAAATGTTTAAAATACTAAACCCGAGCAGTGTTAGCGCTGTAATCGGTGAATAAATCTGTTGTTGTGATTGTGTATGAGACAAATATGACTCAGAAAAAAAATCAAGCACTGTTTTGTGAGAATGTTGGAGTTTTGGCTCCAGTTTATTTGAGGTTCGTGCAGGTTTTATTTTGTTTTTACCTTTGTTTCTCTCTTCTTTGGCTCAAGCTCATTTGAAGCCAGCACTGTCTCTCCGTTATTTTGTTCTCGTTAATTTGATGTAATTTGATGTAATCTTTCCTGAGGCTTTCCCGGTTTATTTATCCTTTCATTCCTCGTGTGTTCCTTCTCTTCAGTGCGATGCAGAAAGTGTGACGGTTTTTGTTTGTACTGTAGGAAGTCTTCACTACTGTCAAAACACGGTTTTTGATAAAGTTTTACAGAGAACCTCAAACTTACCTGTGTCTGTTTTCTTTATTAAAATTAGGTTTCTGAATATTACTTACACATTGCAGCAAGAATAAACACAACTTAATGAACATTAATCAATAAAATAGTGATTTCTACAACAAATTTTAAGCTAATAGCACCCCCTTGTGGTGAATCTACAACATGCTAACAGTGAGTGAGTGAGTAATCCATGTGACCGGCTGCACTGCAATTACACAGGTACACATCCACACAGGTACTAGTTGATGTGGCTCAATGTATGTATCCACTAGAGGGCAGCTTTTAAATTAAACTGTTGTATATAATGGAAGCAAAAGGATAGTGGAATGTAGTTTGAACTTCCATTTAAAGAAGTACATTTTATTCAAGTTATTTTGTGTAAAGAATTTCCACATTAATGGCGATGTTCATAATTTTAATCAAAAATTATACACATTTATAAAATTCTGAGTTTGTTTCATCTCCATTTGCTCTTCTCTAGTCGGTCAAACGTATTTACAAACCCTAGTCTCTCATCGCCAGTGTCTCTAGGGAGAGTCGGGTACCTTTCTTCTCTTAACGTGATCAGGAAATCTGACTGACATGCAAAAAGGACCAATCAGAAGCCAGCTCTTTTGGTCTGACGTGTAGCCAATCAGAATGTAACTGGCAAAATCCTGACAGTGAGGCCAACTTAACGCACTGAAAGTATTAGAGACTATTCCTACTTGTGGGGGGAGCATCTGTGGCTGAGACTAAAAGCCCCAGTGTCTGTAAATGGGTAAAAAAAAACAAAGTGTCTGGGTCCGGTGCTAGGCTTTCTCTCTCTCTGCTCACGGCAGAGAAACGCCATCTGGAGGTTTTTAGACAACGGAGAGACTCCAAACGCTGAAAAGCACCAACCGAGATGAGGATGTTGCTCTATTCCTGCTCCATAGGGGGGTAACACTGACTTATTTCTGCTGTTACAGTTACATTACTTAAGATGGAACTGACTCTAAATTCAGGAGAGCGCTAACTGCATGAAAGTAAACACAGAGCGAAAGTGCTACAAAACTAAACAGCTCAAGTCGTTATTCCCCCTTAAACACCACTCCATGAAGAGCTTCTGGGTGTGAACAAACCAGAGAGAACAGTGTTTCTCCACAATGTACACATTACCTTTAAATAACCAAACAATAAAAAGAGAGGTCTTTGAAATACAGTTTATTGTCTTCAGTTACAGACGAGATGTCTCTTACTGGACACTAGAGGCAGTAGAGAGTGGGACATGAATAAAGTAGCATGCACTAAACAGGAATACAGTTAATTACAAGGTTATTTATCAGCATCAACAAGAACTAAACCCAGTTTCCACTCTGGAAGGTGCTGGACTACAGCAGGAGACGTAAAGGAATGTAACAAAGTTAGTGCAAGAAAGGTTTTCTTAAAGTAACACTAGGTAATACTTTTCCCTTAAAATTACAGCTTCAAAATAACTGTAATGCTCCACTGAGCTGTAAAAGGGAGAACAGAGCATCTGTGTCTGCTGCTCCTGGCTCAGCACTGCAGAGAACGCACTATGTAACTTTAGGAGGAGGGTAGGAAGCTACCCCAACAGTGCTGTAATGTGAACTACACTCTGTAGGGGGAGCTCAGGAGCAAAAATACCAGGTCTTACCCACTGCTGCTTTAAGGTAGGGAATGTAGATGTGGTTTTCTATAGGAATGTAGAGGACTGTGCTAATGCTAAGAGCTGATCTGGGGCATGGGGGGGGGGTCCGGTCATAGGACGGTACTTTAATGATGGAAGAGGCGGGTGTTGGTGTGCGCTAAAGTGATGCCCAGTTCGTTGCAGGCGTTAATGACCACCTCGTCTGCAGTGGATCCAGCCGGGGCTGCGATGTACTCCACGCCGCTCTGAACACACACACAGAGGAATAGTCAACAGTCTGTAAATTCACCTGCTGAGAGTCAGCTTCCGGACCGTGTTGTAGTGCTGGGGGAGGGGGGAGAGGTGGTCCTTACCCGTCTGGCGCGGTCCACGTTGTCTCTGAAGGGGAAGAAGGCGTCAGAGCTGAGGGCCACACCCTGAAGGGAACTCAGCCAGTTTCTCCTCTCCGTCTCAGAGAGAGCCTCGGGGACCTCCTCAAACAGAGACTTCCACACAGCCAGGTCAGGGCCCTGACACACACACACACACACCAGTGTGAATCAAAGATCTGAGTTTCTCAGTGTGGCGCTGATATTTGAATTGAAATCTCTTAATTTGCCGAGTAGAGGTTTCAGGGAGGGATTTAGCTTCAGACGAGTTTTAACAGAAGATCACCGCTACAGAGCAGCTCCGGACGGAACCATGGAGAACACAGGAGCTGTGTGTGTGTGTGTGTGTGTGTGTTTATAATAAACCTCTCCGATGGTGTTGGAGACGAACTGATCGATGGCGTTGGCGATCTCTGCTCGTTTGACTCCGGAGCGGAACTTCATGTTGAGGATGGAGGGATGGTGTCGTAGCCACCAGTTATCGGCTTTATCTCCGGCCAGACGGGTGCAGTGGATCCTGGACTGCTGCCCAGCGCCGATACCGATCACCTGACACACACACACACAATCTATTATTAAATAAAAAGTTAGATTCTCAGCGTAGGATTCTGAAGAGTCCGGGCTGTGAGCGTTTACCTGTCCGTCTTTAGCGTAGCACACAGAGTTGGACTGCGTGTACTTCACAGCGACGCTGGCCACGATCAGGTCACGAACAGCCTTCTCAGAGAGCTACCCGAACACACACAGAGAAACACAGTCCTTTACACAGAAGGAAACAACACTAGGTAAGACTTGGTGTTTTAGCTCCTAGGCTCCCGCTACAGCCGCAAGGCTTCGTTCACTTTTACAGCACAGCCCTGAAACCAAGTTACATAGAGCAGTTTCTGCTGTGCTGAGCCCAGAGGAGCAACAACAGAGGCACATTTCCCATTTACATTCTAGTTTCTCTAATCACAAGGAGTGCACTGACGAAGCAAGTGGAGATCTGAGCGCAGTTGATGAATCAGCTACACTGTGTGAGGCCAAGCTCCACCTACCCATACCACCTCATTTGCATATCAATCACACAAAGCATGCCATGATGAGTTAAGGCATTTTAGTAGAGAGCCAACGACAAGGTGAACTTCAAAGGCTCCTGAGCCAATTGTTGTTTGTGGTGAGTGCACTGTGCCCCCTACTGACCACACTGTGTTATGAGCTGATGGTGTGATGGTGTAAAAATAATAACGGAAGTAAACAGTGTTACTGCAGTGGATTTGTGGATGTTGCTCCACCCACTTTGTGGGCGGAGCCAGTCGTATAAAACAAAAGCACCGAGTCTTTAAACAGAATGTGGAGGAGATGCCCATCCCCCAACACCAGCCGTAACATTAAAAACATGGTGGGAGCTCACCGTTCCCTTGGAGACGATGTTGCTGAAGAGCTCCTTATTGATGACGGCGTTGTTCCTCTTCTGTTTAAGGTGGAGCCCAAACAGAACCCTGACCTCCTGCTCCTCAGGCTCATACTCGGGGTCCATCTGAGGACAGAGGTAATTAGACACAGCCACGTTTAACCTACACCCACCCCCGGCCACTTTAACAGAAACACGCCCCTTTACCGCTGTGTTTCACCCGGGGGTCTTTTTGTTGTAGCACATTTCAGAAGCTCCTCCTGAGTGTGTGTGTGTGTGTGAGACTTACCTGCAGAACGCAGTAGTTGCCGTTCTTCTTTTTGGACAGAATGCGGAGAGCCTCTTCTTCGAATCCAGGAGCAATTATTCCGTCTGAGACCTAGGAGAGTTTGGAAAAATGAGGGGTTCCATAAAGTTGAGAGCTTTATTCACTGGATAAATGAAAGCTGTCAGGGAAAAAACACACACACACACCTCTCTGGAGATGATCTTGGCAGTGGGAACGTCACAGGGGTCTGAGAGAGCGATGAAGTCTCCAAACGAAGACATTCGGTCTGCACCTGAACAATAAAGAAACACTTTTGAAGCCGTGGTTAAAGTGCAGTAATTCCATGTTTATTCAAAGGTTCTATAAACCTGGGACGGTACATTAAAAGCTGGAATGTAAGTGGTGTGTGTGTGTGTTACCTCTGGCCCTGGCGTAGGCCGTGGCGAGGGGTGTGAGGTCCTTGAGAAGGTCGTGAACCATACACACTTTGGCCTCATCCTCGCTCAGCTCCACTCCAACAGCAGCACCTGCAACACCAAGCAACTCTGAGACTCCGCCCACCTGTCCCGCTGAGACCCCGCCTACTCACCCCGGTGAGACTCCGCACACCGAGACCCCACCTACTCACCCCAGTGAGAACCACTCCTCTACAGTACACTATCATCAACTGGAGGAACCTCTGGATCATGGAGTAAACCACAGTGAAGGCATCATACACAGTGTGTGTGTGTGTGTGTTCTCACCAGCCGGACTGACGTGTTTGAAGGACGTTGCTGCTGGAATTCCCAAAGCGCTCCTCAACTCTCGGACCAACTGCCACGCGTTCAGAGCATCACAGAGATTAATGAACCCAGGAGAACCGTTCAGAACTGAGAGAGAGAGAAAGAAAACAGGAAGAGAAAAGACAGAGATAAGGAAAAAACAAAGACACTGAATACTTGTGATGAATGTTCAACTGTACACAATTTACATATCTCTCTCTCATTCTTTTTTTCTGAGTGTGTGTGTGTGTGTATACCCTTGAGAGGCAGAGCAGGGCGCAGTGTGTAAATCTGAGCCGGAGCTTGGTGGGGGTTCATGCCGTAGCGCAGCTGCAGCTGAGAGACCCCGCCGCTGTACTCTCTCCGGAAATAATCCGCTATTGCTTCGTCATACTGCGCCGTGTGAGTGAACGCCTGAGAGGAGAGGAGAGGACACACACACCTTAACAGCTGCAGTAGTCTACAGAAAGAGATACATTCACTTTGTATAATGGCCTTATGAGACATTTCTTAGTTTGGCCACTAGAGGCCGCCACCTCACAGGGCAACAGAGGACACACACACTAAACAGAGAAACACCAGGAGAGTCTCCATCTGGACTTTACCCGGCATGGAGGGTCAGCAGGAATCTGGAACATGACCCAGTGACTGACACACACACACTGCTCAAAGCAAACACACACTGATTAAAGAGAAGTCTTAAAAAAAAAATCAAAGCAAAGATAAAGCAGTGTTTTACTCAGAAAGCAGTTTGTAAAGAGAGCTCTGTGTGTGTGTGTGTGTGTGTGTGGTGGGCGGAGGGTTGCTCAACACCAACTGCACCTTCACTGGGGCAAGTCAGAACACGAGGAGCCTCTGAGACACCCCTGAGAGCAGCGTTATTTAAAGTAACAGTCACCTTCAGAGCGAGCGTCTTGCGGGTCTCGAGGTTGGTGTCGTGGGCGTCAGACGACTCCATCTCCGTGGCAACCAGGTCATAGTCGGACGGGTCGCAGACGATGGTCACCCGGGCGTGGTTTTTAGCCGCAGCGCGGAGAAGAGTGACACCACCTGGACAGGAAAGGGTTACATTAGCGCTGGAAGATACACAGTGAAGACCCCCACAGCAGTGTTCTCCCCCTGTGTAAACAGCCCCTGTTCAGAACGCCCGCTTTCAGCACCTGTTCCTTTAAATGATAATGAGCCGCTCTCTGTTCACCCCGACCCCGAGCGCACAGCAGTGAGGAGCGAGGAGCAGAAGCTCTGGTTTTTAGCCGTTTTCACTCTGTTCTCTTTCTTCTCCGTTTTTACTCAGTGCTCTTATTTCTCCGCGCTCGTTGTGTCTGTTTTGCTGAGTTTAACCTCGTCTTTGTGCTCTCACATAAACACGGGTCCAGCGCTGTGATTGGATAGACTCAGACGAGGGGGCGGGGCCATTCTAAAGTCTCTGCACTTGACGTCAGAAGCGGAGCTGAATCAGAACGCCTGGTTTTATCCTGTGTTTTCTGACAGCACACAGAAAACTGACTGGGTGTGTCTTAGTCTTGTTTCACAGTCTAGGGGTCAGTGGACAGATACCTACCTTCCTCCACAAGTTACATAGTGCAGTTTCTGCCATGCTGAGCAGAGAGTAGCAATTACATCGGCTCTGTTATCTCTATTACAGCTCAGTGGACCATAATAGTGGTTTTAAAGCTGTAACTTTAAGGAAAAAAAATTTACATATTGTTCCTTTAATGTAATTTTTACATCAGACCTGAACCTCCAAGAAAAGTTAAACCAGCTCGGCTCAACAGCCGCACACGGTTAAAAGGTCCGGTTATACCCAGCGAAACCAAAGTACAGTTCATCTCACCGATGTCAATCTGCTCCACCGCGTCCGAGACGGTCACATTTGGGGACGCCACCGTCTTGACAAACGGATACAGGTTACACACCACCACCCTGAACAAAAACAACCTCAGTTAGCCAGATACCCAAGCCTAAAGTGTGAGGTGTCCAACATCATGGTCCCCCAACTCACCCACTGCTGGTTAGGTCTGACATTGGGTTAAATATGTCTGGTTAAGTAAGAGATCCTGCATTTGTGCAAAACGCCCCCTAGGGGTGCCTTTAAAGTAACACTAGGTAAGATTTAGCGTTTTCACTCCTGGGCTTCCTCTATAGTTACAGAGTGAAGTTCACTTTTACAGCACTGTTACGAAACAAAGAGAGTAGGGAGGTGGTTTCCTACCTTCCTCCAAAAGTTACATAGTGTAGTTTCTGCAGTGCTGAGCCCGGAGTGGCAACAACAGAGTCTCTATTGTCCCTGTTACATTTAAGTAGAGCATCACAGTGAATTTGAAGCTGTAGTTTGAGGTAAAAAATACTACCCATCGTTGCTTTAATGTTTTTATTAAGTGGAGTACAAGGAGGCAGCTGATGGCACTCAAAACTGAGCAGCTTTGTGATTGGTTATAACAAGATGTGAGGACAAATTTGACTGGTTGAGTGTACTAACCTTGTTTTTGTTTGTTATTTAAGCTGTGGTGTTGTACACTACTTATTGCAAGGCATTGTGGGATTGTTTGAGTGCACCACAACAATACAGGACCCCATTATAGTGCACTACATAGTGAACAAAGCACTGTTTCAGACACAGCATGTAACCAACCATGTGATACACATGTGAACCAATCAAGTTGTACTCCACGCCACCTTCCGGCCAATCACAGAGCTCACAACAGTCACGCCAACAGCAATCAGCCAGTAATTTGATTAAGACATTCTCTCTCTCACTTTAAGAAATCTGGTTAATTTAAATAGATCTGGTGAGAATCACATGATGTTAATGCATTAAAGTAACACTATGTAGCATTTTTACTCTCAAGTTACAGCTCCAAAATCACTGAGATGGTCCACAGAGCTGTAACAGGGAGATTAGTGTAGTTGCTGTAGTCGCTATGTCAGGCTCAGCACTGCAGAAACTGCACTATGTAGCCTTTGGAAGAGGGTAGGAAATCACACCACCTCACACTACATTCTGCAACTGTAGGGAGAACCAGGAGCAAAAAACACCCAACATTACGTAGTGTTGCTTCAAGTGAAATCTTAAAGAAACACTACGCAAGACTAGTACTTTTAGCTCCTGGGCTCCACCTAGTGGAATTCATTTTTACAGCACTCTACTAAGATCAATGGGAAGGGACGGGTGATTGATTTCCTACCCTTCTCCAAAGTTACATACCGCAGTTTCTGCAGTGCTGAGCCCATAGTACCAATGACAGAGGCTCTATTCTCCCTGTTACAGCTCAGTGGAGCATCACAATCAGTTTGACACTATAATTTTATAAGGTAAAAATGACATACTGTTACTTTAAGTGGACACAGGCCAAGAAAATAGATTAGAGTATGGGTTAATAAAGATTTCAGCTTTACCTCACAAGACTGAAGCCCAGTTTCTCCATGTCGGCCTGGTCCGACGGAGACTGCCTGGCCAGGATGCCCCCATGGACGGCAGGGTGGAGGGTCTTCACTCTGCCGCCGAGCATCTCGGGAAACCCGGTGAGCTCAGACACATCTCTGAAAGACATGGAGAAGGAAGGGTTAATATTATTATTTAATACAACAGGCTCCTCTGACTGAACTTTAATGCTGTAAGGGGTGGTCTCTGGGACCCTTAGGGGTGGGTTCGGGTGCATCATAGACCCAGAAGAAAACTGAGGAAGGGGTCGAGAGTAGAAACAGCACTGTGTCCTCCTTCAACATCCACAGCTGAACTGTCCCTGAGCAAGACGCCTAATCTCCAACTGAGAGGTAGCTGCGCGTCGCTCTGGGTGGGTGTGTGTGTGTGTGTGTGTGTGTGTACTGCTGCTGGGACACAGACCTGACAGAAAGTCCAGCGTCTCTCAGAGTTTTGGCCGTTCCTCCAGACGCCACCAGATTCAGCCCCACGGAGATCAGCCGCTTCGCAAAGTCCAGGAGACCGGTCTTATCGGACACACTCAGGACGGCTGCACACAGGGAGAGGCCACACACACACACACACACACACACACACACACACAGAGAGTGACACACTGTACACAACCACAATAGCTTCTCACACAAACACAACAACTACACAACACAGACAAAACACTCCCAATAAACAGGAATAACACAATACACACACATCCAATAACTCCACTACACAATACACACGACACATTCAATGACCACACACACACACACACAATAACTACCTACCCACACACACTCAAACTACACACACTCAAACTACACACACACACACACAATAAACTACACACACAATAAACTACACACACACACACAATAAACTACACACACACACACATACCTCTAACTGCACTGATTACCACACAAATACACTATAGACCCCAACAACATGCATTCACACACTCCACGACACACAAACCACACACACATTCAATAACTCGCACGCACTCTGAACTACACACAGAGAAACTGCACATTCCACTCATTAATTCAAGACTCTTTAAACTCTTCTTTAGAGCTGAGTTCTGTGGCGCTGCGCCGCTGTAAACACAAAGAAAGTTAAACTCCAGTAAAAGTGTCCAATAGAGCGAATAAAATCCGAATAAAACCTGAATTACCGAGTTCTGGAGCCATGCTCTTGACTGAGGGAGAAGGCGGAGAGAGAGAGAGAGACACCGCGGCTAATCAGACCCAGCGACACAGGGGCATGCTGGGAAATGGAGTTTATAACCGTTTATTCCTGTGAGGGCGGGGCTAACGGCGGAGCCTACTTCACTTAACGACAGTTATTAACGTTTAAAAAAAAGGCTAAAAACACTTAATAAAAGTCCCAAACCATTTCTTAAATTTTAACAGAAATAATTTCCAAAAATACAGAATTAAATGTAATTAAATTTAAATAAATTATAAATATATAAACAAATGAATACATACAAATATGTGCAAATAAATATGACAAATGGCGTATTCATAATATATATATATATTTGTTGATGTTTACTGAGACATTTTGTCACGTGACCGGGGTGGTCAGACGGTTCACGGTGATGTATAATGTAGGCCACGTGCTGAGTCTGTACGAGTGTGTAGTTTAAGTCTAAAATTAATCGAAAACTGACCCAGATTTTCTGGACTTTGTTCCAGTTTGTTCCTTTTTTGCCAGAAGGGGGCGCAATATGCTTACATTATTATATCCCTTGCGCCTTTCCCCCTTCGTCCTTATACACCATTCAGCCATAACATTAAAGCCACTCACTGTTCATTCTCTCGGTTCCACACAGGACATCTCTGTAGTTCTAGGGACTGTAGTAGATCTGTTGCTCTGCATACGTTGTCACCCCCTTTTCCCCCCTGTCCCTCAGCGCTCAGGACCCCCACAGAGCAGGTGTGATGTGGTGGTGGATCATTCTCAGCGCTGCAGTGACACTGACGTGGTGGTGGTGTGTTAGTGTGTGTTGTGCTGGTGTAGAGTGGATCAGACACAGCAGTGCTGCTGGAGTTTTTAAACCCCTCAGTGTCTGGACTGAGAACAGTCCACCGACCAAAAACATCCAGCCGACAGCGTCCTGTGTCACTGATGAAGGACTAGAGGACGAGCGACACACACTGTGCAGCGACAGATGAGCTACTGTCTCTGACTCTACATCTACAAGGTGGACCAACGAGGGAGGAGTGTCTCACAGAGTGGACAGAGAGTGGACGCAGGGTTTAAAAACTCCAGCAGCACTGCTGTGTCTGATCCACTCTACACCAGCACAACCCCACTTTCAAATCATAAGACTATACCTGCTTTTTTTGACATCTGTGGGGGTCCTTAGCATTGAAGAACATGGCTGTGGAGGGGGAGGGGTGTAACCAGTATGCATAGCAACAGTAACAGGTCTACACAGTGCTCCCGCGCAGTCAGTGAAATGTCTGGACAGTGAGCGGAGGGCGAGGGGAGTGTGTCCAGTTTCTGTGGCTGAGAGAAGAGTAAAGATTCTGAGGTAATTACCAGGCGACTTGTTTCTTTAATCGCTGAACTCACGCCAAGCCCGAGTTATGGCCCTGTTTTTGGAAACCTGTGGCCTTCGTGTAATTTAATTAAGGTGGATGGGACGGTGCAGGCGCTAACGGGGCTCCTGGGGGCACTCTGGGGCCTCGGTTACAGCTGACCGCATCGATTCCGCTGATTTGCGACAGCTTTTGGGCTAATTTAATCTCCAGAGGTGGGGTTTTTTTGGCTCCGAGGGGCATTTCCGTCCTCTTTATTCCCCCTCCTCCACCTGGCTGTGTTTTGCCAAGTGATTAGGTAAAAGTGTATTACAGGAGGCAACAATCAGGCTTATTTGGAGGGGGCTGAGGGGGGGCTGAGGGGTCCGGGATGAAGGTGGGAGAATCAATAAGGTTTTATTAGCCTCGGGGTCAGCGCAGGTTGGGTGTTATTGATGCTTTTAAAGGCATCACGACTCTCTTCGGAGGCGGCAAAGGGAAAAACGCTGAGGTGTGCAGGAAGGTGATGTAAACACACACACACACACACACACAAATACACTACGCAACATCCAACGACTCATAAAAATCATAAAAATCATAAAAAGCTGATGGATGAAGCTCAAATGAACCTGTCTCGACTCATGAATCACCTTCGAACAGAGACCTGTATCATTCAGGTGACTTTGGTAGGGTGGCCACTTTACTGAAACACCAGTCTACACCTTGCTGAAGTGGGTGGGTGCGTTTCTGATAAAGTGGCCAGTGAGTGTCAGTAGAGGGGGGTGTTTCTGATATAGTGGCCAGTGAGCGTCAGTAGAGGGGGGTGTTTCTGATAAAGTGGCCAGTGAGTGTCAGTAGAGGGGGGGTGTTTCTGATATAGTGGCCAGTGAGCGTCAGTAGAGGGGGGTGTTTCTGATAAAGTGGCCAGTGAGTGTCAGTAGAGGGGGGGTGTTTCTGATATAGTGGCCAGTGAGCGTCAGTAGAGGGGGGTGTTTCTGATAAAGTGGCCAGTGAGTATCAGTAGAGGGTGGTGTTTCTGATAAAGTGGCCAGTGTGTGTCAGTAGAGGGGGGTGTTTCTGATAAAGTGGCCAGTGAGTGTCAGTAGAGGGGGGTTGTTTCTGATAAAGTGGCCAGTAAGTGTCAGTAGAGGGGGGTGTTTCTGATAAAGTGGCCAGTGAGTGTCAGTAGAGGGGGGGTGTTTCTGATATAGTGGCCAGTGTGTGTCAGTAGAGGGGGGTGTTTCTGATAAAGTGGCCAGTGAGTGTCAGTAGAGGGGGGTTGTTTCTGATAAAGTGGCCAGTGAGCGTCAGTAGAGGGGGGTGTTTCTGATAAAGTGGCCAGTGAGTATCAGTAGAGGGTGGTGTTTCTGATAAAGTGGCCAGTGTGTGTCAGTAGAGGGGGGTGTTTCTGATAAAGTGGCCAGTGAGTGTCAGTAGAGGGGGGTTGTTTCTGATAAAGTGGCCAGTGATTGTCAGTAGAGGGGGGTGTTTCTGATAAAGTGGCCAGTGAGTGTCAGTAGAGGGGGGGTGTTTCTGATAAAGTGGCCAGTGAGTGTCAGTAGAGGGGGGGTGTTTCTGATAAAGTGTCCAGTGAGTGTCAGTAGAGGGGGGTGTTTCTGATAAAGTGGCCAGTGAGTGTCAGTAGAGGGAGGTTGTTTCTGATAAAGTGGCCAGTGAGTGTCAGTAGAGGGGGGTGTTTCTGATAAAGTGGCCAGTGAGTGTCAGTAGAGGGAGGTTGTTTCTGATAAAGTGGCCAGTGAGTGTCAGTAGAGGGGGGTGTTTCTGATAAAGTGGCCAGTGAGTGTCAGTAGAGGGGGGGTGTTTCTGATAAAGTGTCCAGTGAGTGTCAGTAGAGGGGGGTGTTTCTGATAAAGTGGCCAGTGAGTGTCAGTAGAGGGGGGTGTTTCTGATAAAGTGGCCAGTGAGTGTCAGTAGAAGGGGGGTGTTTCTGATAAAGTGTCCAGTGAGTGTCAGTAGAGGGGGGTGTTTCTGATAAAGTGGCCAGTGAGTGTTAGTAGAGGGGTTGTTTCTGATAAAGTGGCCAGTGAGTGTCAGTAGAGGGGGGGGGGGGGTGTTTCTGATAAAGTGGCCAGTGAGTGTCAGTAGAGGGAGGTTGTTTCTGATAAAGTGGCCAGTGAGTGTCAGTAGAGGGGGGGTGTTTCTGATAAAGTGGCCAGTGAGTGTCAGTAGAGGGGGGTGTTTCTGATAAAGTGGCCAGTGAGTGTCAGTAGAGGGGGGTGTTTCTGATAAAGTGGCCAGTGAGTGTCAGTGGGGGGGGGGGGGGGGGTGTTTCTGATAAAGTGGCCAGTGAGTGTCAGTAGAGGGGGGTGTTTCTGATAAAGTGGCCAGTGAGTGTCAGTAGAGGGGGGTGTTTCTGATAAAGTGGCCAGTGAGTGTCAGTAGAGGGAGGGTGTTTCTGATAAAGTGGCCAGTGAGTGTCAGTAGAGGGGGGGTGTTTCTGATAAAGTGGCCAGTGAGTGTCAGTAGAGGGGGGTGTTTCTGATAAAGTGGCCAGTGAGTGTCAGTAGAGGGAGGTTGTTTCTGATAAAGTGGCCAGTGAGTGTCAGTAGAGGGGGGTGTTTCTGATAAAGTGGCCAGTGAGTGTCAGTAGAGGGGGGTGTTTCTGATAAAGTGGCCAGTGAGTGTCAGTAGAGGGGGGTGTTTCTGATAAAGTGGCCAGTGAGTGTCAGTAGAGGGGGGTGTTTCTGATAAAGTGGCCAGTGAGTGTCAGTAGAAGGGGGGTGTTTCTGATAAAGTGTCCAGTGAGTGTCAGTAGAGGGGGGTTGTTTCTGATAAAGTGGCCAGTGAGTGTCAGTAGAGGGGGGGGGGTGTTTCTGATAAAGTGGCCAGTGAGTGTCAGTAGAGGGAGGTTGTTTCTGATAAAGTGGCCAGTGAGTGTCAGTAGAGGGGGGGTGTTTCTGATAAAGTGGCCAGTGAGTGTCAGTAGAGGGGGGTGTTTCTGATAAAGTGGCCAGTGAGTGTCAGTAGAGGGGGGTGTTTCTGATAAAGTGGCCAGTGAGTGTCAGTGGGGGGGGGGGGGGGGTGTTTCTGATAAAGTGGCCAGTGAGTGTCAGTAGAGGGGGGTGTTTCTGATAAAGTGGCCAGTGAGTGTCAGTAGAGGGGGGTGTTTCTGATAAAGTGGCCAGTGAGTGTCAGTAGAGGGAGGGTGTTTCTGATAAAGTGGCCAGTGAGTGTCAGTAGAGGGGGGTGTTTCTGATAAAGTGGCCAGTGAGTGTCAGTAGAAGGGGGGTGTTTCTGATAAAGTGGCCAGTGAGTGTCAGTAGAGGGGGGTGTTTCTGATAAAGTGGA